>NC_056734.1:94687922-94987922 GCF_019279795.1 Protopterus annectens
GCATGATGGAACTAATGGACTCTAAAGGGATTTCTGATGATTATGACAATGTTTCATTTGTAAGTAGTGGAATATTGTGGAAGAATCAGTCAAAAGTGAAGGGTTTAAAAATAAAAATGACAAGTAGGTACTCAACACTCTCAGTAAGAGGTACCCCCACCTGCAGTTTAGTCTTCACAGTAAAATTCATATTGGTTTCCAAAATTATGAATCTGAAAATTTTAATCTGTGGCATTGTTATCAGATGATGCTAATGGAGTCAGTGGTGATCTGTATTCAAACCATGAAAAAGATACACTTCCACAACACTAATGTAGTCTCAGACAAATAAATCTGATAACTTTTATGCAAACCCAGATTTGTTTCTCCAGTTTAAGAGTTACTGATTATGTAAAGGAATATGATATGCATCATTGTATCTGACCAGTGGACCAGTTCAAGGGTTTCAATAATTTCTGCCCTCGTCAGTAGTTCTGAAACTATCTGGTGTGACAAACAACATGTCTTTCATTTTTCTGAAGTTTGATAGTGAGATGTTTTGTGAAACGTGTTAGCTGATATCTGCAAAATCCAATTATAGTTAGTAGTTTACTTGCAGGGAAGACTATGAACACTGTGGTCATCTGTCCCAAGATGAGTATACACCTGAGAAGGATCTAGAGCTGCAGATTTGACAAAAACAATGAATACAGCATAGCTAAGGAGTAAATCCTGTGTTATGACTTAAAGAACTGGAAACTCCGAAAGGCAGTAGCTCACATTAGCAGTCATATTAAGGTAACCTTCTAAACAGCTACTGAATCAAGACAGAAATCTGTTTACTTTTAGGACTATAAGGGGGAACATACACAGATTTCCAAAAATAGTTCTTTAAATCAGATCAACTAGACTAGTGTCCTATATATTTGTCCTTTTTCTTTGTGTAAATATTTTTATAAAATATTACCACCATTCAGTATTTCTGGCAGTGTATTTATGTATTATTGTATTATACATATATTTAGTTGTCTATTATTTGTATTTGAATGAATTATCTTTTCTAAATATTTTTACATGTTCATCTATCCATCTATTTATCTCTCCATCTACCTCTCTATCTATCCATGTGCGTGTGTGTGTGTGTGTGTGTGTGTGTGTGTGTGTGTGTGTGTGTGTGTGTGTGTGTGTGTGTGTGAGTGTATGAGTGTATATTTATTGTACCATATTGTATGTGGAGAATGGGATATACAGGTTAAAGTGTGCCTTGTGTCTGTAATGTAGCAGTTGCCTGGAAGTGAACAGACTCCATTTCTAACTATCCATCTATAAGAAAACATTCAACAAGCTAGATCCTGATTCATGGAACAGTTTAACTACACAGACTACAGCAATTAGCAATATGTCAGTGTTTAATAAGAAACTGAAATTGTGACATCAGTGTGCTTGCTTTAGTGATGCTGGTCGGTATAGCATAGTTAACTTCATGCTTTCCTGAACTCTTCTAAGGCTATTACCAAACATGTCAGTGAGCTTTAACTAACAGATTTTCATACTTAGCAGTATTTGTTGTGAAGTAGTTGATTATTGTATATTACATTGGACTTCTAACTTGGCATCCGCGGTGGTGCAGCTGTAGCGTTGTTGCCTCACAGCAAGAGGTTCTCCCGTTCAATTCTCGGCTGGAGTACGGGGAGTGCCTTCTGTGTGGAGTCTGCATGTCCTCCCCGCGGGTCGAGTGGCGTTCCGAAAGACATGCGTGAATGACCGTGCCTTCTTTGAAGGTTGGGCATTGAGCTGGCAACTCGGCACCATGAAAATCTACTGCCAATCATTAGCGGAGTTCCACTGTGGCGACCCCTAACCGGGAAAAGCCGAAAAACAAACAACATTGGACTTCTAACTTACTGCTGTTCTATCATAATATGGCATGATTACTGTT
The DNA here is from genome assembly GCF_019279795.1 of Protopterus annectens. Classification (NCBI taxonomy): domain Eukaryota; kingdom Metazoa; phylum Chordata; order Ceratodontiformes; family Protopteridae; genus Protopterus; species Protopterus annectens. The sequence goes on from NC_056734.1 coordinate 94,689,841, forward strand.
GTACTATAAGTTTGTTATGATTATTGTCATTGCAATCATTTCTATTGCTTCTTATAACCATCACTGATACACAGATGTCTTAGGCCCAGGTAATGACTGAAAAGGGTCCTGTACCAGTCCAACACCCGATTAACAAACAATAAATAATCAGTTTAGTAAGGAAAATAATTGTATATGTGAGAGTAATGAAAGCTGATTGCCAGTTAAGCATGTATAAAGGGATAGAGCCTGGAAGGCTTACAACAGAAAACTAATTCCACAGTTAGCAGTTACTGTGGGTCACAGTAGGGTCTCTGACTGAAGAACTGTGTTTTCTGAAGTAGGATGAACCAGTCGAGGCTTATGGTGGATTTAGCCTGAGGCAAGCTCACACAAAGATTTTGTGCAAGGAAAGCATGTTAATGATTGTTTTCTTTTTTATGGTCCCTTTGCTGGTGAAGTTGCTGTGAGTCTATAACTGTGTGGTGGAGATATGCTTATAGACTGTAAACCTGAAAGGAGAGACTGTAAATATTGTACACAGTTATTTTTTCTTATTGTGGAGTGTTTTCACCCAGATTTCCACTGAAATTAGGCATCCACTCCAGTCAGAGATTTCTGATAAATAAAAACAATAGGTAAATAAAAAAATAAATAAATTGTTGTGGAAACTTTTCTTTTAAAAAGCCAAGTGAACTATTTTTTGATTATTTTAATAAACCTGTGTTTTCTTATGCATTTCTGCCTCCAGTATGAAGGGCTTGTTAATATGCGTATGAGTTAAAAAGTCTGCTGTTGGGTCTGGTGCAAATTGTTATAATTGCTGAACTATATATATAGAGAGAAAACTGGTGTAGGGGATCTAAAATGAGTATAAAACTTTCTGAATTTGTAGTCCTATATCTCTAGAGGTGTGTGATTTTTTTTTTGTTTGTTTTGTTAGGCTCAAAATGGATTTTGGTTAAAAAGACTGAACAAATCAAATGTTGTTAAATTCTGCTTTGGTTAGTTGTCATGCTCCTATGTGCTCCCCATTTTCAGTGCAAAAACATGCATAGTATAACAACCTCACACATCAATATGAAGCACATTGTAGGCCTGGCAGAACAAAGGCAAGGCATTCATCTTTACCTCTGATGACCTAAAATGGGGAAAGCCAGATAGAGAACAGTGCAGTGCAATGCTGATTGTGCTCCACTGATAATTCTGATAATGCTGATAGTCTGCTTTCTTTCTTTCTTCTGGAGTTAGTTGGAGGGGTCACATCACTGTTTGATTGCCAGAAGGTGGCATAAACATCACCAGCAATTATGCAATCCCTAGCAGCTGTCCAGTGGGTATGTGTATAATTATCCACATATTACTTCCATGGTGTATTGCACAGCTTTGTATCAATGACTGCAAGACTGCTTACTAAAAACCTCCACTGTCCAGCATGTATATCACAGCACCATGATCTCACGCTCTCTGATCATTTCCTGAGCCTCTCCATTGCAGGATAAACATGGCTAATAGCTCTAGTATAATAATGAGTGACTGGAGAGGGGGGTGGGCAATAGACTGTTAGTGAAGTGAAGACAGAAAAGAAAATTATTACAACAAATCAGCTGAACCAGTAATTCAATTTATTTAAATAAATCACAGCTCTATGTTAGTGAATATTCTTTAAAGTAACTGAATTTTTGAATAGTCAAAGTGAAACATATATTTACTGAATATTAAAAAGAAAACTAATGACACAAATGAATGAAATTTCAATTTCTATTATTAAAAAACTGACATACCTTTGCATTAGTGAAGTATCTTTAAAGTGGCTGAATTGTTCTTACGAATAGTCAAGGAGGAAGATATATTCACTACAACCAAAATAGAAAACTAATGCAACAAATGCATTTGGCAATTTCTATTACAAAACAGTTCAGGGAAATCTGGCTCAACAAATTTGCAGACAATTGCAAATTAGCAGCAGTCATTAAATCCCCTACTGACACTAATGTTCTCCAAGAAAAGATGACACACTCAAATAGCTTGTGTCAAAGCCACAAACTAAATCTAGATGCCAAGAAATGCATAATAGTAACTTTTGGGAAGTCAACCACTCTGGTAACTATCATAATGACGACACACCAGTAATAGTTGACTCAGTAGTCAGGGTCTTGGGGACACACATGGACAGTAATTTAGCCTTTGACCATCACTCCTATAGTAGTAAGGAAATCGAATATTCCATGTTGTGAAACTTATAAACAAACATATGTATGGCATCTAGGTCCAAGGAGCTCATTGTTCCACTGTATTCAGCTTTCATCAGACCTATCACTGTGTACATCGCCCCCTTTAGTATGTACCTAACCAGGTGCATCAAGTAAATGGAATATCCACAGAGGTTCCTCACTAAAAGAATACAGGGGATATGTAACGTGTCATATGCAGACTGTCTGAAAGCCCTGTATTCTGTCTCCTACAGGCTGTTGAGCAGAGATCTATGCCTGGCATGCAAGGCATTGTCATACCCCACCCTGATGGACTTCCTGCATGTCTGCTAAACAAAAAGTACCATAATTACCTTTTACCCATTCTAAAGACTTAAACATTGCCTGTGATATAAATCTGACCTACTGGAGAGACAGCTGTGTATCCCAGAGACTACCCTTTCTCTGGAACAGGCTCCCCATCCATGTGAAGCACAATTCTTCACTAACCCAACTGAAGTGCAGCTTGGACAATCGGATAGGGAACAGGAAATTCATCCCTGGTTTGGCACCTATGTCTCTAATGGATGCAGACAGCTGTAAATGGTTCATCTCCCAGGTCCCTGCTCATAAATGTTTCATCTCCTAAGCCCTTGCTTACAATTATCAAGGGTACCAGAACTTGTCAGAGATTTGGGATGCATGGCCAGGCTTAAAATGGCCCTAGTGGTTGTTAGCCTAGTAAACACCTATGAACCTATGAAATGACTGAATTTTTGATTATCCAAGTTGGAACATATATTTCAGTAGCAGTTTGCATGAAAATAGTTCATGAATTATACAGGCTAAGATGTATAGTAAGCTGCCCATTATTTTAGTAAAATTAGGGGGGGGGGTTATATACTTCAGTCAATGGGATTAAGTAAACATGATATATGTTCTCTTCAAACACAGCTGGACTATGTGGACATCATGCATATTTTAGGATTATTCTTGGGAATTTAAGGCCAAAGTGCTACAGCTCTATGGTGACCATGCAGCCCACAGTATGACTTCCATTTCTGAGAAGCAGTACACTGTGTCTTTGGACTTCTCAATCTGGATTTTTTATTTTTTGTGTTCCTCCACTAAACCAGCCTGATAGCTCCACTACCTTTATCCAGTTAGGCCACTTGCTCCAAGGGGGACAAGGGCCAAGCACAACAGTCTTGCCTCTGATGCCTAATCAGATCATTCAATCCCACTATGATGAGAATTGGGTGTTAGGGAGCTGGTCAGCTTCCAGGTTCAATGGAGAAATCTACTCTTACTGTTCGTGCTCCCCTTCTCTTTGGCTGCTGTTTTGAGCCCCACTGTGTGTTACCTGGTGTGAGAAGTGTGCCTTCCCATGCTTTCTTCAGCAGGTGTACTTGCACAATGGCAACATATGCTTGGTAGGCCTCAGGTCTGCTGAATAACACTTAGTGCTTCCCTCTAAGTACAAAGTCATAACTATAGTGTAGTGAAGGGTGCAGATGCTCCAAAAGTAAGCCACTGGGGGGGGGGGGCACAATCAGTGCTGTAAAAGAGGTGCTAATAAGTCTCAGTGATGAGTCTTTGCAATTGTTTAAGCATCCATGATCTTAATTGCAACATCTTACATACCATTTCTTCAGTCTGTGTATCAGAGTGCCAGTTCCAATCTGTCCATGCAGTTGCAAGGCTGCTAGCAGTACTAATACGCATTTAAGAAGCCATGACTGCCATTGCATGATTTCCAAGACTGAATGCAGTATATGTGTGTTTGTGTGCAGTAAATCTTTGCCTACAGAACATTTTTTCTTTTGTCCTGAAATCTGGACTTTTCTTTTTTTTTTTTTATCCACAATTCCTGAGGATGTTTTCTTTGGTTGAGGTGGTTCCCAACTGGGTCACTCCTCAGGGCACCACTTATCTAAAATACATCTCAGTCTATGTGTCACCAAATCAGAGTCACCTCTCACTCCCCCCATGGTGGGTGAGCTGGAAGTGGCCTCTCACTTCTATCCCTCCTACCTGACTTTTCCAACACCTAACCACTAACTGAGCTCATGTCACCTGAGTCACAATCAGGGCTTCATCCCTCTATTCAGTCTGAATTTTTAATATATAGTAGGAATCATTATTGGAAATATATTGTGGGTGTTTGTTTTACACTTTCACAATAAAATTCAGTACAATCCTTTCAATGAATCTTTTTCTAGAACTGGACACAGTAGATAAGCAATTTCTCAGTGTACATCAGCAATGTACACTTTTGTACTCATTTGTTAACTTGCTAAATCAAGCAAACCCAGTAAGCAAGTGCAGGCTGAAGGAAATGAACCCTGAACTACAAGATGAAATTAATTAGCACTTTACAGTCTTAATCCTTTGCACCAAACTGTCAGCTTTAGGCAGCATTTATGACCTGCATCATACAGCTAAAATTAAAGCAACTGCAGTAGTTTTCTGACTGGCATTTCCAGCTTTTATGCTAGTAGTATTTCACTACTGGAACTGTCTATCCTATATCTTGACAACATTTATTTTGCAAATAATATAAACATTAATCTACCATATCACTAGCTAATTTATTTATTCATTTATTCAGTTTGGAAACCTGGGAAGAGCACTGATCCAAATGGACCTGTTGCAGTCTCAGCCTGAAGTGCTTCTGTTCAAGGTAATGCAAAAAAGAATGGACTAAAACATATAGGTCAAAATCTCTGTGCAGCTGATACAACTACATAGTAATAATTGTCTTTGTAACAAATGGTTTATTTATGATTGTTATTTAATGATGTTTTCCATACTGGTTATAGCTTCTTCACCCCCTAAGACTGTCACTCTCATTCACCATGTCTCTGTCTCTTTCTGTCCCTGTCTCTTGCATATAGATCAGCTGTAATTGACATCTGTCATGTTAGGCATAATTGATTTGTACAAGGACTGTACAGAAAGATTATAATCATTCTAAAACAATTCACGTTTGTCTAGGCAAGCACATCACAAATGACTAAAGCATGCACATTAAGCCATTCAGTAAAAAAATAATATATTTAGCATGAGAAAATAGTGTAGGACATACATACTGAATAGCTGAGTGCATAGCTTATCATTAAAGATGTTCAACAGTCATACATGATGGGATACACCATCTTACCTGGGTCATATGATTCATTTTTTGCTATGTCATGTGATTAAATAACTTATAAAACTATTCATCCAGTATCAGATGCTACAACTGAATCTAACATGCTTTGAATGTATCCTTTTCACTGTCAGATGCATTCATGAATTTCTTGGCAATTCCCATCTGGGTGACTAAACAGTAGAAACGTTTTAGTAGGTTGCAGTTGGGACTTAATACAGGTGATCCTTTCACAGTGCTAGACAAAAGATGTGTGCCTGGCTGCATTAAAGTAATTTGACTGTTGGCCACACAAGAGGAGACCAATTAGTGCATAAATCTTTGCAATGGGCATTGAAAAACATCAATATTTTCCTCTTCACTTTTAAGTACAATTCCAGATCTGTGTCGGTCAAAAGAGCTCATCTGTAGAGAGAAACTTTAGAGGCTCAGCTGGAGACTGCAGCTATTACTAACACCATTGATTGTCTGTCCTACGATCATACGTTAGATTAGGAATTCTTGGCCCCAGGGTATAACAACAGGAAGCTGGAATTCTATTTAAGGTTTAGCAAATGAGCTTTTTACTTTACTTGTAAGGAAGACAGGATGAGAGTTACCATTGCCCGACCCCCTTTTTATATTTTTTTTCATGCTGTATTTCTTATGAAAAGATAGTCTTGTCTTTCCCATGCACTGTTAATTTTAAATAATTAAAACCTCATGAATGCACAGAATAATATGTAGGCAGTGAAAAGGAATGGTGGAAACTCAACAAATAAGATGTTACAACTGTAAATACAATGTTTTCTATGTACAATAGTTCAGTACTGATAAAATACAAATCAGTTGTTCAACTCATGCCAAAATCATTGCCTATCTGTTCATTGTTGACAAGAAATTGTTGTTTATTTTTTCATTACATTTTCTTTACAAATATGACAAGTGCAGAGTATTTTAAAAAATCCCAGTACACTGAATGTGTCTTGCAGTTTTGCATTAGCAACTTGCAGCCACCCTGCACTGTGACTATTGACTCTAGATGATTGTCACTGTTGATGTGACACCCTGACCCCATGTGCAAACATGGAAAAAAAGTGGCTGTGGCTAGATGGATGGATGTATTAGGAACTTGCTGTTATTCTGACATTGTTAGTGTGTATCCTATATTACATCACAGCTTTGTTCTACTGACACTAGTGTCTTCATTCACTTTCATTAGTGGAAAATGTGTTCCCAAGCTGAGCTGTGCAAATGTAGTACGTGGAACACAATGACTGTGCTTCAAATCTGGGAAAAAGACAATTTTGTTAAACACCTTTCTGACATAAGGAAGGTGCTTAAGTTTTTTTTAATAACTTGTAAGTACTATTAAGCTTTAGTTTCACACTAAAGCATAACTGGAGCCATCTCTGGCCACCACAGGTCAGAGAGAGAAAGGTAAAACAGATTTAAAAGCTATTATATGCTTAACTGTTACACAAAAAAGCATGTCAGAGTGAGCCTTTGCATTCCAACTTTCCCCAGCAAGTGTACTTACACTATGACAACATCTGCTTGGCAGGTCTCAGGTCTGCAGAAGTAACATTTAGTGCTCCCTCTAAGTACAAAGTCTTAATTAGAGTGTGCAGAAGGGGATAGATGGTCCTAAAGCAAGCCATTGTGGGCACAATTAGCCTCTTTGTTAGCCAAACAATATTCTTTCGTAGCCTGGTCAGCCAGTGACACAGCTTTTGGCTGCTGTCTGTGTGGCAGCATTAAGTGTTTACAGCTTTCAAAGCTATAAAACACTTTATGCTCTTATACCTACACTTTTTTGTAACTAGTCGTACACTGGAGCAACTAAAGCTCCACCTCCTACAAATAACTGATTGGATCTCACTCTGATTATAACCAAATTATTTGTTCTTGACATGGATGCCAAGATTCACTAAATTCTGCCCTCAAGATGAATTTCCTGGGTGTTTTTAATGCTTCATATGACAATCTTATATATTGACTCCATTTCTGACACCCAAATGGCCCATTTATTAGAGAAATGGAAATCAGGAATTCACAGGCTGGGCAGAAGTCCAACAGCCCATTCAGTTCTGACTGGGAATCTCAATAAGCCCTTCCATTCCTAGGTTAGTGTTGTATGCTAGGGAATGGCCTACTTTTTTGGTTTCTGGAAAATGGCCTATCTTCTCCTCACTGCCAGTACCCCACTTCCGGCTGCTTCTCCAAACCCTCTACTGACATACCCCAACAGGGAGTATACTTCCAATGATGGATTCGCTTCTGCTTTACTGGCTCATCTTGCTTGAACATCACTGCATAAAACCATGTATTCCCACTAGGTGTCACCCTTGCGGTGAGTCAGAGCCACGTCCCTCCACCCCAGTGATGGGTAAGACTGAAATAGCCATACCCATCCTCTCTGGCTAGCTCCTAGAGGCACCTGAACCACTACTTGAACTCAGGTCACCAACAGCTTAGAAAGAATTGCATCCCTGCATGTAGTAGGTCTGACTTCAAGATGAATTGCTTGGCATCCATGTCTCATTCTTGGCTCTCAAAGGAAATGTCGGCACTCGAAATGCTGAGAGCTGAAAAACTGAAAAAAAATGACCAAAAACATACAAGAAGTGCGAATCTCAAAAAATGCTCTTCTCCTTAAAAGTTTTTTTTTTTTTTTTGCAGGGCAGCAAACTCCTCATACTCCTGAACTAATATAGATACCAACTCCAAGATTGCCATACCATTGAGAAAACTGAATATTCCAAGAAATAGCGCATCAGACCTAATATATACAAGTCCAATCTTTTGGCCATTCAGTTTTGGCTTTTTGGAGCTCACTGTAATGGGTCATGACATTTCAAATGGTTACCCTCAGACTCATTATATCTTTGTTATGATCAAAGATCTGGTCATAAGCCTTTACAGTATAGATTTGTCAACTTATGTTTCAGCCTCTAAGCACAATAAATCTGGACAAAGCCAAAAATAATGGGGGGGGGGTCAAAAGCCCCAAAACAGTGTCAAATTTTAAATATTGCTCCTATAAACTTAGAAAATTGCTAGAATAAAAGGTTTAGTATTATCATATATTCTCTGAAAGCTATGAAATGTGAAACTCATATCATCATGATCATCATCCACATCAGCTCCCTTTTCTTATTTTCTACATGAGGTTGGGGTGTTGTGTCAATTGTCACCATCTCTTTTGATTCAGTGCCACTCTCCTACATTTCTTGACAGTCATGTCTGACTGTTGAAGGTATTCTCTCACACAATCTATCCATCTCTTTGTGGGTTGCCCATGTTTCCTCTTGCCTTCTTCCTGTCTTCACCAGATTGTCTTCTACTTTCTTGCACATCTGCCTGAACCAACATAATCTGTTTGCCTTCACCTTCTTTGCAACTGGAATTACTTGGGCTTCTGCTTTGATGTCCTCACTTCTTTATATGTCACACAGTGTGCATCTTGCCACCTGTCTCAGGCACTTCATCTCTATCACCTCTAGCTTCCTCACCTGCTCTGCCTTTACTGCCCATATTTCAGTTCCATACAGTAGTACTGTTCACACCTCCATTTTGTACACCTCACTTTTCAGCTTCTTTAGCATTTTTCAGTCATACACTACCCCCTGGCACTCTGTCACACATGGTTGTAACCTTCTCATTTCTAGATTTGACTTCCTCATCTCAGACTTCCCTTCTTCTCAACCGTACCTCCCAGGTACCTGAAGCTATTAATTTGTTCCACTATTTCACTTTCTATCTCAATTTACAGCTTCTTCTGATTCCCCCATTTGCTTTCATTACAATGGTCTTATTTATACTCTATTTTATCCCATGTGCCTTCAAATTTTGAACGTCATTCCCCTATTTTTTTGCTGCAGTTCTTCTTTGAGTCTGTTTGTAATGCAACATCCTGTCCATATAGCAACTTTGTTGATCTGCCCCCTCTGGCTCACTTGCCAATATCATTCATCACCAGTATGAACAGCATTGGGCTTAGAGCTGAACATTTATGCACACCCACTCCCACTGGGAGCCCCTCTGTGAGTCTAATCACTGTTCATATTTATATCATTGAGTCCTTGTACACAGCCAGAACTAATTCTACCAATGTTTCTATATTTAAAACCATCTAATGACTGCCCAAATCAGCTTTCTTGGGACCTTGTTATATGCCTTCCCAAATCTAGGAATGCCCAGCTGTATTTTTTCTTCATCTCAAACTTCTCAATTATCTGTTTCACTGCAAACATTAAGTCTATTGTGCTGCATCTAAACTTTGTCTCCCATCTTACTTTCTACCACTCTGCATATTCATTTATCAATCATTCTCTCAGGAACTTTCATGAAGCATGACAGAAGTTACCGCTATACTGCCAACATTTGTGAATGTCCCCTTTGTTTTTGTACACTGGCACTGGTATGCTTATTCTCCAGTCGTGTGGGATATACATTTCTCTCCATACACCTATGAATACCTTCTAGAGCCATTTTTTCCCTAACTCAGCCAACATCTTGATCATATCTGCCATGACCTCATCTGAGCCTGCTGCTTTCCCTGATTTCATTTTCCTTACTGTTATTCTTATTTTTTCAAGACTGGGTTCACTTCTTCTTCCATTGTGGACTATGTCTGGGAAGTACAACTTCTGTAGGGTTTTCTTTATTCAAACGACTGCTAGAATCACTTCTTCTAGCTTTCATCTGCCTTTGATATCCAGTGGACTGATGAGTAGGTTGTTATTATTGACATCTCTTATGAGGGGTGTCTGATGACTACCTTCTTTATCTTTCTGTCTTTGCCTTGCAGCCATAGTTTTTCTTGGTGCCATATACTGAGTCACTTTCCAGAACCTGTAGAGTGCCTCTGCTGCCTTTTTTTTTGCAATTGCAACTGCTCTCTTAGCCTGTTTGTTAGCCAAACAATATTCTTTCTTAGTCTGGTCCATCTTTCCTATTTCTCACTTTTTCTTGTACTCCTTTCTGTTTTTTTTTTTTTTGTTCAAATATTTTTATTAAAACAAATTTATTTTTGTTTATTGTGATACTATGAAAGATAACACAGTTTTGAATAAGATAAAATAAAACAAACATAACAACTATTTACAGAGGCATGAGAGAGGAAAAAATTTCATAAAATAGTATGCCAATAAAAGAAAAAAAAAGATTTGCTTTATAACATAAAATGTTTCAGGAAGAGCCAGTGTCCATTTGAAATGTCTCAATAAGTGAATAACCCTTTGTCCAAGGATTATTAGTACAACAACTCGGGCATATTGTACGTTTTTTTGTTTTGACTTCTTTGGAAATCATTTCTTCTAGAAGAGATAAGAAATCTTCAAGCACTGGAGAAGTAGTAGACTTCCACTTTCTGATTATGCACTTTCTGGCAACCACTAATATTGTCCATAAAAAGATATGAATTGGAGTTGTCCATAATGAACCCTTTATTGACATTACAACAATTATTAAAGAGAAGGTGTCAGTAAATAAAGCTTTAAAAAAGTTCAATATTTTCCAAAATTGATTTAAACAGCAACATTCATAAAAGATGTGAAACTAATCTGCTTTACAAGAAGATAAACATCTCCAACAAATGACATTTTCAGTCTTATTACATTTAGCAATTTTCTCAGGTGTTAAGAAAGATCTTTGTAGGAACTTCCAAGTAAAAATCCTTTGATACTGACCCCATGATGTAAATTTTGCAGAGGATAATAATTTGGTTTTCTCTAGCTGAGTATAGTTGGAAGAGATGCCTCCAATTATTGAACTCCAATGTTTGTTAGTCAAAGTACCTTTATATTTTATTGAAACACCATGAAATTTGGAGATAATATTATTGAAGTTAAAGTTATTATATAATCATTCATATATATAAAAGATTAGAGGGGGTTGTTCTATATATGATGAATTTTTAATTATTCCGCAAATATCTTGTGAGTAGTTTAAAATGCTTTGTAATAATAGCCAGTCTTGTGATGACAATTTATATAAACTCATAATATTATGTATGGGTAAAGTTTCTAGGTCTTTAAAACAATGTTGCCAACATATAAAGTGTTTACTCTCCTATATATTAAAAAGATTAAAGTGTAGTTTGTCTGGAAAGTTTTTTGTGCCACTGAAATGGACTAATACATCAAACAAACCAGACTTTAATGTCCATATTACAGTTTACAAGTTTCCTAAAGTTATTAAAGATGTTGCTAACGATGACTGATTTTGTGGGTTTTGTGATATTATCTTGTATAGAATGAAAAATAAAATACCAAAATGTATTAGTAGAATTACTAAAATTAATTTTTGAGAATAGTGTACATTCATTTGATAAAATAGCTAGCTGTAAAGATTTCCAGTTGGAATCATAGTTCAGATCAATCCAGTTTATAACATCTTTAAGTGATGAGGCTCTTATGTAAATATCAATGTCTGGAACCTTGATAGCCTCTCAATCCCAAGGTCTAATGTGATGTATATAAGCAATTCTGTCCGTATTGGGGAACCAAAGAAAGTGTAGCAATAATCTATTTATATTTCTGATAAATTTGTTTCCAGTAGGAGTGCCTAGAGCCAAAACAATAAGTAGAATCTCTGGTAAAAGAATAATTTTTAATAGCTGTAGTCTATATTCAAAAGAGAAGAAAATCTTGTTCCATTTACTTATATGACTATTTATTAAAGATAGATTGTTATAATTAGTTCCTTTCATCTTTTCAACAGTGGTGCATACAATTATGCCTAAGTAGTTTATAGAGGTTACCTGTTCTCTAATAATATTTTCAAACTTTCTGAAAATTATTTATGGTTTCATCTAATTCATATAATTCAGTACTTAAATTAGATAATATTAATACAATATCATCAGGGAAGAGAGATATCTTAGAATTATAATGATTGTAAATATTAGTACCATTGATTTTTGGATTACTCCTTATTAAAGAGGCAAGGACTTCTACCTTCTTCTACCTTGCTTTGTGCCTTTAGTTATCGGTATATGTTTAGATGTGAAAGGACCTAGTCTTATATACGTTAAGTTGTCTTTATAAATAGCTTTTTTATCATAGAAATAAAGGATGATGGAAATGATAATATGTTTAGTATTCTAAAAAGATAATCCCAATTGACAGAATCAAAGTATTTTTCTCTATCTAAACTGACTAATAGGGCTTCTTTATTTTCTCTATTTAAAAATTCAATGAGTGTTAGAATTCTTTTAATGTTGTCATTGTGTATGTCTTTTATATATAAATCCAGCTTGGTCATAATTTATCATTTTAGTAAGTGGGACTTTCATTCTGTCAACAAGTATGGACATAAACATCGTATAATCATTATTTAAAAGGGAAATTGGTCTATAAAATTTACAGAGTTGTGGGTCTTTATTAGTTTTAAGCACAGGAGTGATCAATGAGTACCTCTAGGACAGTGGAATTATATATTTATTTTGTACTTCCATTAAAGTTTTGTGTAGTAAAGATATAGTGGCTACAGGGAATAATTTTTACATTTCTATAATAATGCCATCTGAACTAGGAGCTTTATTGGGTTTAAAGTTTTAATTTTATTTTTGATTTAATTTAAGGATATTTGCTTTTCAATGCTTATTTTTAAGTTCTTCTGAAATTGTTTCTAGTTTTGTGGCAGATAGTTCTTTATCAAGATCATTGCTATTTATATTATTAGAGTTATAGTGCTTAGTATTCCTGGGTGTACACATATCAGAAGATCTCTTGTAGTCAGAAAACACCAACCATCTGGTCAAGAAAGTGCACCAATGCCTCCAATTTTTAAGAAGGCTGAAAAAAACTAAGCTTCCTCCTCATATTCTCTCCACCTTCTATAGAGGTACAATAGACAGCATCCTCACCTGCAACTTCACAGTGTGGTTTGGAAGCTGCACAGTTACAGAATGGAAGGCTCTACAAAGTGGTTTGAGGGTTGCAGAGAAGGTAAAAGGTTCCTGACTTTCATCGATAAAACATCTTTCTTCTGTAAGAAGCATCCAAAAGGCCACCAAAATAATACAGGACAATATGTATCCTGCACACGAATAGTGTAAGCATCTGGCATCGGGCTGAAGATATTGCAGCATCCGCTGTAGGACTACAAGATTCAATAACAGCTTCTACCATATAGTGATTAGACTTCTGAACTCTGACACTAGTCTCAGAGGTCTGGACACATAAGTCAATTTTTTATTTATTTGTGCAATATATACTTACATATATTCCAAGTAAGTACAATATTTATTTATTATATCCATAGTCAGTATTATTTAACCCACTGAAGTGCAATACAAGACAAATAACTTAGGCATTGCTCAATCTGTAGTGTGTTTTGCATTACTTCAAATAGGGTAGTTAATTGAACTCAGGGAAGGGTATTATTTTCATATATGAGTGTTGGTAAATGTTGCTGCTCTTTCTTGCATGTATTGAGAGTAGAGCTGTATTTGATAATTATATTTATTCCTCTACTTGTATGTGTTGTTTCATTTTCCTTTGTAATTACAAGAATTGAGCTGTTGCACGAAATTCCATTTAGGCTACAAGTGCGTAGTTCTAAATGACAATAATCTTTACTTTGACTTTAGTATAACGAAACCTGAAAGGATCAGGTATATCACCTATATCTGAAACTTCCTTTTAGTTTGCTCGTGAAATATTTTTATGATATTGTTTGATTTAGAATGAAGTTTAGCTTTCACTGATATATTATGCATATGCTTAGGAGTGAGAGTGAGATGACCCAACACTGGACCAGTAATCAAGGAGCCTCAATCCTCAACACTGGCAACAGTGGGGGACGTTCACTGACAGGATGACAAGTACACACACAGTATTTCCAGATGCAGCTCTCTGCATCAACTGCAATTTCCCCTAAGAGCACACAGAGACCACAGTCAGTTCGGGACTGGTTTCTCACTCCTTCTCCAGATCCCCAATAAGACTCCCCACTGGCACAGCTAGAGAGTTCAGATCTCAGCTGAGTGACCACGCCAGGACTTCCAGCACTCTCTCTGTCTAACCAGTGCTTTGTATCCCTGCCCAAGTAGCTAACCCACACACTCTTTGAGTTTTGATTTACACATACAACCTGGAAAAGGCTGCCACTTGTTTATTAGCTATGCTCCCTTCTGCCAGACTATAAGGTAGTTTTCACTGCCATCAGTCACTCCTTATCAACTACTTTAGGGCTCTTAACAAAGGGTGTCCAAGTTTACTGTGTAATATTAACACAAATGGTAGTTTGACCAACAGCAAGGCTATTGAAAGTGGCCCACACAGTGTCACCAAATAAATATGCAAGTAATCTCAAAACTTAATTATCTCTACACAGATCAGCCACAATGAAAGGTTTAAACATATTTAATAATAAATAATAAAAGAACAATACAATACTAAATATATATTCACAGTGACATCAGAGTTCAAAACCACAGGAAATATTTAAAATAACATTGCAGTACAGACTCACACAAATAAAGAAAAACAAAATCTAAACTAAGCTTCACTATATTTCTGAGTGAATCTAAGAGAATTATACGATTTCCTAGAAACTTACTATTAGAGCAAGGCAGATGTTGTGAATGGGTCTTCTTGTTGTCAGGTCCAAGACAGAATACAGAATGCTCTGTCTCTGTATCACTAAGAGACATCTCAGATTAATATCTAAAATATTACTGGTGGGCTAGCTTGCAGAATGACATAATTTCTGGTCAACTGACTTCAAGTTCCCAGGCCAAGACCCCCATTGCTAGAAGCTGGCCACATTTAGCATCTACCTATAAAAATATACAGACATAGGCTTCTGTTCAGATCTTTGGCAGACACTGGAATTCATAAAACAATTGTATTCCTTCATGCTTCAAAAGTAGCAATTAGTTCACTCCAAGGACAATACAGAAAGCTTCCTAGTAGAGTTCTTGTGTCTCTAGCTGCATTGAAAACTTGGGAGGTAGCCTCTTTATTGCATCCTATAAACTAATTTAATTTCAGATATTTTTCTAAAGTTTTCTGGACTGAGGTTAACCTGCTGCATTCCAATTTCCACTGATAAAATATATACATTTAAACAGTTACAATAGTGCATGTACATTTCTTTTCTCTTCCAGTAGGGCACACTGTGTTTACATTTCAAACAGCACTTTGTAAATACCTTTTCAACACACACATCTGTGCAAGCACTTTGATATACACATGACATACAGTTCTAATACATTTGTAACAAAAGAATCTTGTAGAAATCACTTTGATATTCACCAATGACATATAATTATTTATAAAATTCCAGCTAGCTGTGCTAGCAGTATCTGCTTTTGTCACAGAGAGCATAAGAGTTTAATTTCATCCTTTCTAATGCTAAGTTAGTTCTATGAGTTAGAATGTCAGAATAGTTTTTATTCAGTTCAGCTAATTGCTTTTTGGTATCTGACAATGAGTTTGTTGAATTGGATTTAACAGTTGAAATTTGTCTTTGCAAACTTTGCATCTCTGATTCCCATTCCTTTAATTTATTGTTTGTACCAAGTAACTGCTCTGCCATAAGTATAAGCTTTTAAAGCATCCCAAACCATAATTACATTAGTATCAGAGGTATTATTTACATATATAAAGAGGTTTAGTTCTGTTAAAAGCCATGATTTAAAATGATTAATTTTAGTGATATAAGCTGGTATTCTAGTTATAGAGGCTAGCTTAGTAAAGTCAGTCTGTATTTCCAGTATGAGACAATCATGTTCAGAAATGGGACAAGGAAGTATGGAAAAAGATGAGAGTTTTAATTTCAAATCATTGGAAACAATGAATCTGTCTATCCTGGTTTGTGTTTTGAACCTATGGTCCAACTGAGAAAAACTTAGTGAACTACTATTCATAGAATTGAAAGTATCATATATGTTAAGGGAATTTATCCATTTCTTGAAAAGTTTTGCTGAGGAAGTAGATCTGAATGGGTGAGTACCTGTAGTGTCGAGATTGTCTATGATATAATTGAAGCCCCCCCCCCCAATATAAGGTTACCTTTACAGACATTAATTATAAGGTCAAGATAATTTAGCTTTACAGTTGACACTCCTAACCCTCAGACCCAATACATATTAACTAAAGTCCAAATTCTGTTATTGAATTTAAAAATGATAATGGCTAGTATTCCCTCTGAGTCCTCATATTTATATAACATTTGCAGCTTAATAACACTATCCTTCCAGAGAATCATAACACTTCTTCTTTTAGCTTTAAATGGAGAGTGGGCTAGTATTGAGTAATTGTTAGGATTCCAGAGATTCTTTTCAGTAGATTTAAAGTGTGTTTCTTATAAGAAAACAACTTGATGTTTCTTAGTATTGAAATATCTTAATAAATTTGATCTTTTCCTTGGATTGTTAAGACCATTAACTTTTAAGGAAGCTAAAGATAAAGACATAAGTAAATATAAAAGTAGCAGAGGTAATAATAAAAGGTGGAAGATTTTTATTCATACGGCTCCTTCCATTATGAAAAAACATCCCAGTGAAAGCAAAGATAAATAACAAAATTAGTAGACAAATCCCCCAGATTCACTAATCTTCCATGCAGGACTAGCGTAGTCCTGCACGGAAGCACCTGTGTAGGAGGAGGACGGCAGCACACCATGCATATTAATGAAGGCGTACTGCCCGACCTCTCAGGCTTACATGGAGCATGTACGAGTGCAGGGGGCATGTCTGAGAGCAGAGCTCTCAGAATAAACACACCCCTGCAATATAGAACAGCACAAAGTGGAAATAAATGAGCGAGACTGCTCATAGGTGTCCTCATATCCCCACCATGTGTACAACAGCAACAGGACATAAAAATCAAAAGAAGAAACCCCCTTTTTTTTTTTAAATCCGAGTACAGCTAACTGTAGGTGCGCAGGTATGCCCATTGCTTAGCTACGGTTAAAGCAGCTTAAAAGGCTGAAGAGGATAACAAGTAATATATATGCAAATGAAGCAGCACAGCAATAGTGTAGTGGGCAGAGCACTCACCTAAGGAACAGACATTCCCGTTTCGAGTCCCACTGCAGCACAGTCTATTTTACATGGCAAAGCATGGTATAACCAATATTTTTTATTGCAAAATCCACTAAATAACATATATTTATGAACTGGAGTACTGCCGGAAATGCACACGTGAGGAGTCAGTGTCATAATGAATATGGCAGTAGTAAGGAGGTATAAGAACAGATAAGCAGTAGTAAGCATATGTAAGCACTAGTAAGCGTGTTTAAGTGTGTTTCCATGGGGGTAAGCATTGCCTACACAGATTAAGCAAAGTAGAAGCTAACTGAGTGTAAAAAACTATAACCTGAAATAAGCAGTGCTTACCACCGTGCAAACCCGCACAAACCCGCTTACAACTGCTTTAAAGTGCCTTAATCACTCTGTATCCAATGGGCCTTTGTCTGCCCAGCAATAAAATAAACAGCCATGCAGGTCTTGAACCCAGGACCCTAAACACCATAGTCCCAGTAGCTATCCACCAAGCCATCACAGAAGTACGGAAGAATGAGGTAGTAGTAAACATGTCCTCACCACAGTATAACCAAATTGAATGTGTGAAAGGCATCAGTATACAGTCATATGTGCCATAACTGACTATATAACATAAATATGTGAACTAGAGTACAACAGCAAGCCCAGAAGTGAGGTGTACTTGTAAACGAGTGTCGAAGTTCCCAATAAAACACAAGGACCCCACAGAGTGTACGTACACATCAATTAGGGATACTAGGCATACATATAAGGTATAATGAATAATAACACAATGCCAAAAAGGCATTATAATGAATGTGTACTGTAGGCAACACCAAGCATTGCACAGGCCAGCTTAGGGGGGTGTGAGCAATGTGTAGACCAGCTACCTCTTTGTGCCCAGTGGTATACCCCTTTAAACAGTGCCAACTTTAGGTAAGCAGGTTTGCCCATACATTAGCCTTTTCAAAACCGGCCAGTCATGGAAAAGTGCAGGAAATTGGCCCTACTTAAACCTAAGATGCAGAAATACAGCTCATAACTGGTTGTAGCTTCCCCTTGCAGGCACTATGGCAGTAAGGGGAGAAGGAGTGTGCTTCCGGGTGCAGTGCTGGTGCATCCAAGAGTCCAAGTTCATGGCTGGACTCCTAGTTAAAGATCATGCACAGAGACTGCTGCAGGGCCAGTACCAGGGCTCACAATATAAGGCAGAGGCTGGAATCATCTCGCCCGCGACCTCACCAGTGACACTGGCATACCCCGGACTGGTGAGCAGGTCAGGCACCACTATGCTGACCTGAAGCGGTGGAAGGGGGACCTCTTGGAGGAGTGGCTCCAAGAGGCAAGGGCATCAGGGGATGTCCCAGCCATGTGTATCAGTCCACTACCTGTTTAATAATTACCAGCTCAGGTGTATCATGGATAGGTATGGCTAAATATTCCTCTTATGTCCCCCACAGCTGTAAGTGAGTAGGCCGCGAACCAGGAGACCCACATCTGTCACCTGGTGCGGTTGCGACGCGAGGCAGGTTAGTAATACTCATGCTTTTACTGTCATACGAAATAAAAATAAAAGTAGTAGTAAAGTAATTGCTAGTATAAAACTTGTATTGTTCAAGGCAAGTAATGCATACACTAAAGAATATGGCAGAAAGAGTCTCATATTGTTAGTATGGCAATAAAAGTGTAATGCCCTGACAAAGCAGGTCTAACTGCTGGACTGTATGTGTATATTCTGGTATCATATGGTAAAGTAGATTTGCAATCATGTAATAGTACTGTAGTATTAAGCTCTGTTACCCGCAACATGCACCATAACGTGAATGTGTAGGAATGCCTATATATGACAGGTGTAATCCCCAGAGGCCATTTAATACAACTGAGAGACACATAGACAGTAAACAGGGGAAATGCAGACAGCAAACCCAATAGCACATGCAACTGAGATGTGAACGGTTGTTGTATTAGCACACACAGCCATGGTTTGCATCCTGCCAGTGGTAGTAGACTGGATACAGAATTATACACCACAACTGTACAGATATGTCCAGACAGTCTATTAAAGTGGCCAATATCTAATGCCTATCAACTCGTCTCCTGGGAAATCAGTGGGATGATCCCAGACATATAGGCAGCAAACAGGAAATACAAATGATTGACACACATCTATGACAACAAACCTGGCACACTAGCAACTCCACAATACCTTATGTGACTAAGAAGCCACTTATGTTCCATTTACACCTCAACCTGTTAAGTTGTGGTCAGAGTGTGTACAGTAACAGAGTGAGATGTATGTGCATAATAGTAATGTGTAATCTGGAATCTTGTGTGGCAAGTCAGATAGTGCTAACAAACATTGCTCCCACAGTTATGTTGGATACGAACTCTGTGCTGTGAAATGCAGACCAATATAATCTGTACTGGTACCGTTCACCCTGGTATTGTAAGGGATTGTGAGTGTTGCAGTTTCTCTGAATTATAAAGTATCACTGGTCACTGTCACCCACACTGTGCTACATAATATAACTGTGTAGGAAAGCATGTATATGTGTGTGTCAGGTCACTAAAGGTAGAAGAAGGCAATATTCTAGGTATGTCCAGCCATACCAGCATGTGGTCAACACATGGCCAGAGTCTGTGTAGAAAGAATTGGATAGCATGGTCAGTGTTAGCAAACATTCCCCCCACAGGTATACCAGGTAAGAGGTGTATACTGCAGGTAAAACCAGTTCATGTGTAATGATGTTGACAGCCATATCAGTGTCCAATATAGGTGTATAAGGTAGTGTAGTAAGACTTGTAAGGTTCAGATAACAGCACTGATTAGGAAAGTAATGTGGAGTTCAGGAATATACTACTTGTTAATTAACATCTTTCTTTCCCCCCACCTTATCTCCAACAATAATCAACATACCCACCCAACTGGTATGTACTGACTCTGATAATGGCCAATCGTTTGATAAATATTCTAATGGTTCCCATGCATGTGCCATATTGAATTATTCCAACATTGATGGCATGGTGCGATCAACGTACCTGCATGCTGTTTTTATTACCACTGTGGTCCCATATATGCATGTGTTCTGTTTGCTATCCAACTGTTCCATATCTGGTGTCTGGGTTAATGGGAATAGCTATGCATGCTGTTATACCTAACCCTGGAATATGTTGACTATTACTAACCCATATATGATGTTGAAATCTAAACATTATAGCACACTTGGGAAGGCCGGTCCCAGTGGACCCATCTGTCCCACCTCAGCTGGCGGAGGTATCGGGCACCAGCATGTCTGGGGCCCAACCCCGCACCTTCCTGTCCATTGGTCTGCACCACCTTCAGGTGGAACAGTCTCAGGGGATGGGGCTCACCCCCTCGGGAGTGGGTGCAGGCAGGCACCTGTCACCCATCACCAGGTCGGGGTCATGGTGCATACAGTGATCAACGACCAGGTCAGTGATCTTCTACACCAGCTTGAGGGCCATGTGTTGTGATTAGAGAGACAGCCTGGCTCTGCGGCTCAGCCCCCAGCACAGCCACCTTCTGGGCTGTGAAGGTGCAGTGGTGACTGCCCATGTGTGGGGACCTCAGTCCCACTGTTATCACTAGGGGGCTTGTGGGCTTCCGATATCCCAGCATCCCTCCCCATCAAGGTGTTTACCCCCCACATATGTCATATACCACCCCTGTATGAATCTTGTGTGTCTTGACTGTTAATCTACCCAACCTACCTCCCCAAATATACCTACTAACCCTCCCCAACATCCCACTCCCACCTGAAAAAAAGGGCAATCTGTTCCCACAAAAAAATCTCACCCCATACACAGCTGTCCATTTCACACACGTGTCCACTGGACACATGTAACCTGGTCTAACTGGCATCACAATTAATTGTTGTTGTCATCACCTCTCTCCCAGGGGTTTGAGTGTCAAAACCTACCTCCAAATTCAGTGTCTATGCACAGCTGTTGCTGTAGAAGAAATGGGCAGCTATGGACCTTCCCTACATCCTTCCTGCACATCCTTAGCAGTTTTCCCTACTGTCTTTTCCTCTTTGTGCCCCTTTTTCACCACTTTCCTATCAACTCTTTTTCTTTTCTTTTAAAGAAAGTAGCACGGGGGTAAGCATGAGTAAGCAGTTTTAAGCAGCAATAAGTGGGTTTAAGCCTGTTTGCACAGGGGTAAGCACTGCCCACACAGGTTAAGCAATTTAGAAGCTAAGTGAATATAAGAAAATGTAACCGGAAATTAGCAATGCTTACGTCTGCGCAAACCCGCTTACAACTGCTTTAAAGTGCCTTAAACACGATGTATCCAACGGCCCGTGTTCTGCCCAGCAACAAAATAAATAGCCCCTGCAAACCATAGCCAAAGTGATTTACCACTAAACCATGACAGATATACATAAATCTAATGTTATCACAAACATATCATCCAGCCCAGTCATGCAACAGTACAGAGAATGTATACCAACATCTAGATGTATGTGTGTGTAAATATATTAATATCTAAACAGATACTACATGCCTATATATGTAGATATATATATATATATATATATATATATATATATATATATATATATATATTTTTTTTTTTCTAAAACTATATACATATATAGTAATATATATGAACATGTGTACGCAGATATATATCTATGTAGGTATATACAGACATAGGTATATATATATATATATATATATATATATATATATATATATATATATGTGTGTAAGCAGATATATATATCTATATAGGTATATATGGCCATACATCTGTAGATAGCAATGGCAGATTAACAAAAACACGTATGTCCACATGCACCGTCAAATAGGCATCCCACCCCCACAGCCAAACACGTCCTCCATGCAATACACTACCAAGTGTTGCAGATCCCATAACCAGAACCTGACTCAATGGGCACAAGATGTTAACAGTACTACATTCCACCTGTATGATGTCAGGCTGGTATTGGTAACATATCATGCAGTGCAGTCTGCCTCCCATAAGAAATATAAAATGTGGAAGCCATCAACATCCCCAGGATACACACACACAGACACAGATATGCAGATACATATCTATATATCTGTATATATATATATATATATATATATATATATATATATATATATATATATATATATATATATTTATATATACATATACGTATATATAGATATACATATATGTATATATAGATATACATGTGACTATACATACACACACAGATATATGTACAGTAAGATACATATGTAGAAGGTGCACACAATATAAAACAGCCACTATGCCTACAGTTAACACCTGAACAACTGGACACTGTATGGGCCACCCATACAAATGACAATCGTTGCCTGCAATGTATACCCACAGAGAGATCATAGGGAAAACACCACACACAGGTTTGCAGAAATGGAATACCTTTAACTGTGTACTATTACAGTTCTATATGCCATGTCATATAGCTGTTCAGACACTGACATCCATATAAACAGAGTAATGCAACTGTGAAACAGTTATAGTAATACAGTAGTCTGGAAAGGTTCACAACTGTTGCTGTCCAGGCCAAGCCCTTCAAATTGTACAATAGTGAGGACATATTGGGCCACAGGATGCCAAACAATCAACAGTATGTAATGCAGGTGTATAGTTCAGCAGCCTCTATCTACACTCTGTACAAAATCACTAGGTGTTAAAGATGTCAAGTGACCAAATGGGTTGTAGCTGTTACATAACAAGGCATAACTGACACCATCACATGCACACTAACAAACAGAACAGTCTGTATGGTAGGAGTCAGTAGGCTTGCATTAACCCAATTTATGTAAGTAATGTAAATATAGGTGAAGTATACGGTACTGTACAACCAGATACCTTAAGGCAGCTCTCCCCTGATACCCCCACATTTTTTAACAGCCTAGGTCATTTGTGGTGCTTCCCCCCTCCAGACTCAATAATACAGGGCCATATACCACTGTTACATACACTGGCTTCTGGAGTGCATAAGAGCACAAATGTATTGTGTAGGTGATGCCCACACATATATGGCCCCAGCCCCACCATATGTGTGGGGGATACAACAACAGTGGACTGATGGCAGCAATGGCAGTGTGATATACTCACAGCCCACTACAGAACAACCCCTGGCAGCATGTCATATGTGCAAACTTTGTATGTAGGTGGAGGACAGAGGCTGGAACACAGGCACAAATGTGGAGAACTGTTGCCATACTCTAAGCAAGTTGTTGGTGTTACAGGATAGTCTGCAACATACCCTTAGTCAGGGAATTGAGGTTAGAAACAGAAATTGATTTAGCCATGTACTGATAGCACTCAACATACACACACTGCCAGTGAAATATCTGACACAGGATCTGTGTGGTGGACAGACAACACATGATAGGCACACCAACTTGCCACCAAGAGGATAGGCTCACAGTTGAGAGCTATACAGACAGACTGCATTTCAAGGTAAACTAGAATGTACACACACTCTGTAGCAACAGTACTATACAAAGCATAACACAACTCTACTCACACTCTGTCTGTAGTTCCTGAACCTACTACAAATATGTGGCTGCCCTGAGTGTGCCGGTTCTCCTGTAAGAGGTTTTGCTACCTGTTGTCTGTCACACTGATGCCCACACACAGGAAGGATGCCCATCACACAGGCAATTTAAAGGGACCACGCCCACATGATATAGAGGGTTAGAGTAGGTGGTTGCCATGGCAGTGGTGATTGGAAGAACTACACGTGTAATCATATATATATATATATATATATATATATATATATATATATATATATATATATATATATATATATATGGCTATCAGGATAATAATATGTACATATATTTCCACCACATGTCCTGGACATGGAGTGTAGCCCTACCCCAGCCTCTATAGTCCCACAGTCATAGTGCAAGGGGATGTCAGGTATGTACAGCAGGTATAATAGTAGACTATTCCTGCTGTCATTGGGATTGTCTTCACAGACATGGTGTGTGTTGGAGGTCACATCTGCTTATAGCATGTGCACCATTGGCTACTGACAGCCATCCTAAGGACATCATAGTAAAGTACTGCTGCTAGCATGTAATGCCCCTGTGGACTGCAGCAGAGATATTGGCCAATATATGTGGACATTCTGACACACTCTGTACAGTCCAGAGGTGTACACATAACCCCTTAGCGCTAAATCATGCCTGACAATATGGATGTAGACAGCCATGTAGATGGGTATAACACATAACGACTGGAATACATTTGTCACCATAGGTTATGCATTCACACACCCCTGTCTGGCCTGACACATAATAACAGCTGGTACAGGGGTGCCATGGCCACATACCACCCACTAGATATTGACATACATCTGTACAGCATCCCACGGCTCTGTCTGACATAAATGACTGTTAAGGGAGACCCGGCAGCAGTAAATCTGACAAGTATTTGCACATGACATTTCACTGGGTAAGTACACTAAGATGCTAGGCATGTAACAATGCACTGTGCAGGCTACAGGCAGACTGGCTCAACACTGGCCTACATCTCCTATGGGGGAATGCACATGTACCTGCATATATAGCAGGCTCTACAGGCATGTCACAGCACAGGGTAAGATACACCTGTGTGAAAGTACATAACAACAACCAATGTGAACACAGTCACAGCCACATATGTTAAGCAAGCATAATATAACAGTATATGGACTATCTGTTCGACACCATCCTCATATGTATCACTCACAGACTGATCCTACATATATTGAGCTGCTACACAGTTTGATCTGATGGCTGTCTGTGGTATGGGACATGTGTGGGTATGTGGAGCAGCATGTAACATCAGATAGGACGGGACCTAGAACAATGACATCTACCACAGTTTGTACACAGCCTAAAGTATATATTAACAATATACACACTGTCGACATTCACCATATGTACACAGACCTCAGTACTGTACAAACATCCACAGAATGTCCAGGTTATGTCATCAAATATACCCCCTACTGTATATAACATGTGTAACAGTCTGATATCTCACTGGCTTGTTATCAGATATGATGACACTAATTATGGTGTACAGCACATATGCACCACTTTATGCACGACATATGTACACAGGTTGACAGAGTTGTGGCTGGAAGCACATACACAGGGCCAATAATGACATGTTCCTGTGATAACCTCATACATTCACTGTTGTAACAGGGTTTGTTGCAACATATGTCCTATGAGGGATAAGAGGCCAATAACTGTCACGGCTTTCACCATCTACAGACTGCAATCCTCACACTACCTTCTGCAGTCCACAGATAGATGCTCCATTGGTAACACATGAAACCAAAGGCACAAAACACTGCTCTGTCTGCAGATGACCCTGCAGATGGGGATTCCTCATAAACATGGAACTGACATGGCAGGTATTGAGACATGTAGGACTGTCATATCCACACACACGCTGTTAAACCAACAGTACTCCAAATGCAGTATAGCAGCACTTACAGTCTGCAGTCAGGTCAGGCATGTGTGTGTGTATAAGACATGGGTTGAGAATGTGGTCTGGGTAATACTGGGGTTGCTAACTGTGATTGCTTGGCCTTGATGTCACATGTATGGGTATGGCTTTGCACCCCAGCCTCTCAGCTATTTCACATCTGTTATCCCTGTACGGTGGACATTGTGATATATAGTAGGGCCACCATATAAGAAATATGCAAAACCCACTCCACATTGGCCACTGGTGTCACACACTCACAACCACCTCCACACAGGATACGTGCTGCAAACACACGCACATGCACCTGTCATGTCTGGGATTAGAACCCCTACCTAACTAGTTTATTACACTACAGCACTACACAGTTATACCACACACCACGGAAATTACTGGAGTACTCCTACCCCAAAGATGTAGCTCACATTGGATGACATCAGCAGGATTGCCAAAGTAGGACATTCGAATTGTAGTGAGTGTGACTAGCCTAAAATGCATTACTTCCTACACAGACAGTGAGACATACATAAAACATTCACAACCAACATGTGTGGGTATAGAACCCCTAACAGAGGTTTATATCACACTACAGCATGGGGTTGTTATAGGATACACCACAGAGATTATTAGGGAACTCCTTCCCCAAAGGTGTATTTCACAATGAATGACATCAGTAGGATTGCCAAAGTAGGCCATTTTAAATGTGCTGTGTGTGACTAGCCTAAAATGCATTGCTTCCTGCACAGACAGTGAGACACACACAAAACATCTACAACTGACATGTGTGGGTATAGAACCCCTAACAGAGGTCTATATCACACTACAGAATGGAGATGTTATAGGACACACCACGGAAATTATTAGAGAACTCCTTCCCCAAAGGTGTATTTCACAATGAATGACATCAGCAGGATTGCCAACGTAGGCCATTTGAAATGTAGTGAGTGTGACTAGCCTATAATGCATTTCTCCATACACACACATTGAAACACACACAAAACATCCAAAACTGCTATGGGTGGAGATGGAACCCTACCACAGTTCTACATCACACTACAGCAGTA
Organism: Protopterus annectens; assembly: GCF_019279795.1. NCBI lineage: Eukaryota > Metazoa > Chordata > Ceratodontiformes > Protopteridae > Protopterus > Protopterus annectens. The sequence goes on from NC_056734.1 coordinate 94,716,710, forward strand.
CACTGTTACAGGATGCGCTACAGAGATTACTGGGATACAACCTTCCCAGAGGTGTATGTCTAGGTGGGTGACATCAGCAGCCTTTCCAAAGTTGAGTTTATGAATTGTAAGGAGTGTGAGTACCCTAAAAAAACATTACACTCTACACAGACAGGGTCAGACACACACTTGTCAAATCTGGGGTTAGAACTCCTACCTAACTACTTTATCACACTACAGCAGTACGCAGTTACAAGACACGCTATGGAGATTACTGGGCTACAACCTTCCCAGAGGTGTATTTCTAGGTGAGTGACATCAGCAGCCTTGTCAAAGTTGAGTATATGAATTGTAAGGAGTGTGAGTACCCTAAAAAGGATCGCTCTCTACACAGTCAGAGACAGACACCCACAAACAGTTGCCAGCGCTGGGGTTAGAACTCCTACTTAACTACTTTATCACACTACAGCAGTACACAGTTACAGGATGCACTACAGGGATTACTGGGCTACACCTTTCCCAGAGGTGTATTTCTAGGTGGGTGACATCAGCAGCCTTGCCAAAGTTGAGTATATGAATTGTAAGGAGTGTGAGTACCCTACAAATCATTGCTCTCTACACAGTCAGATATGCACACAAACACACAGTTGCCAAGTCTGGAGTTAGAACTCCTACCTAACTAGTTTATAACACTACAGCAGTATGCAGTTATGGGATGCGCCAGGAAGATTACTGGGCTACCTTGCTCCCAAAGGTGTATTTCACATTGGATGACCTCAGCAGGCTTGTCATAGTATGGCTATGGGAAGGGCGGTGTGTGCATGGGCCATAAACCATTCATCTAGGGTTGACACGCCACATGTGGGCACATACAGGGTCTTGTATCACAGGTACATGTATATAGCTGCTAGATGACTACTTCCTTGTACAGTCATGTTGCACAGCTGGCACGTGCACCACATAGTCTGTAATGCTGACAGATACTGGTGGCTAGTATTTGCAGAGAGTGACAACTGCACCTCATGTGTTTGGGGCCCTTTGGCTGTGTGCTGGGTGGGACAGGCCTGGATGACTCCTTGTCACAGTCACCCTCTTCCACACATCTATGTACGTCTACCTTTGGCTTATTATAGTGTGTTGACCTGACATATATGTCTGTATTCCTATCCACTGTGTGTGCAAGCCATGAGTGGTGCATATTGATGAGTGTCTGCACTAACAGTTCGGCTTTGTTAAGGGCAGATCCTGCCTCTTAAACCTGGTTGATTTCTTTGAAACATTCACCAAGGCCATTGACGAGGGGAAGGTGGTCCACACAGCCTACCTGGACCTCGCAAAAGCCTTAGATACAATACCCCACTCGGGCATTATAAATAATCTAACCAGCTTAAATATAAACCTCTATGTCACTAGATGGGTTGCAAACTGGCTCAAGGACAGAACCCACATGGTTAGAATTGCTGGAGCCATGTCAGACTCCAAACCAGTTACAAGTGGCATCCCACAAGGCTCAGTCCTGGGACCTCTCTTGTTCGGTATATATTTCTCAGAGGTACAGGCCAACATGGAAGGACTGTGGCTGACCAAGTTCGCAGATGACTGCAAACTGGGCGCCATAATCGACTCTCCAGCCGACACAAGCATCCTCCAAAAGGGCCTCATAGAAACAGACAACTGGTGCCAGAGCCATGGCCTCAAGCTAAACGCCAAAAGTGTATAGTCATCCCCTTTGGCAAAAACAAAGTGCCCACAAATTACCACATAGGTGGTAATCCATTACGTACAGAAGAAGTAATTAGGGACCTGGGGACCCAAGTTGATAGCAATCTCTCATTTGACAACCACATGGCCAAAGTGGTTAGAAAAACATTTTATATAGCCCACCTAATCATGAAGGGATTCACATCTAGATCAGGGGAGGTCATCATACCTCTTTACTCATCCCTCATCAGGCCCATAATTGAGTACAATGCCCCTTTTGGGATGTACCTTACCAGACACCTGCAGCAACTGGAAAGACCCCAAAAGTACCTCACCAAGAGGATCAAAGGGCTCAAACAGATGCCATATGCTGCCCAGTTAAAGAAACTCCAGCTCTACTCAGTGGCATACCGCTTGCTCAGAGGCGATCTGTGCCTGACGTATAAAGCCATGTCCAACCTGGAATTAATGGACATGCTACACCTCAGAAAATCCAAATCCCATTGAGCTACTCGCTCGAGAGACTTGAACCTCAGCACTGAAATAAATAGGACATGATGGAGGGACAGATTCATAACCCAGAGGCTCCCTTCACTCTGGAATAAAATCCCAGTCCAGGTTAGGCAGAGTCTCTCATTGTCTCTCTTCAAGAGGAATCTTGATGAGTGGATGGGAGATCGTAGGTTTACCCCGGGTATCACTTCTGTTTCACTGTAAGACAGAGGCACAGTATACTAACCTCGAAAAAGGGCATAGCAAAATTAATTTAAAATGGGTAGTGAAAGCCAAACACACTCTGGCTAGGCTTATAAATGCCCTAGGGCAGATAGCCTAGTATAAACCTATGAACCTATGAACAACTGCAACTGCCAGATATGTCTGGTCCACTGTTGTTTGCAGTCATGGCTTTCATGTGTTTGTGTGTGAGCATGTCCAGTATGACCTTTCAGTATATTGTTGACTGACATTGCCTTCATTTCTCTAAGTGTGTGAGCATGCCCAGTATGGCCATCTGTATTGAATGCGTGGATCATGTCCAGGTAGTTTGTGCTGCAGTGCTAACCTTTGTGTTGTACACCAACAGGTAGCATGCTGTCTCTGCAGGGTATTCATCGATCATTTGGCTTTGACTGTTACTACATTTCTGCATAGCAGGGGGGGCACACCTGACTGTTTCTACATTTCTACTCAGGAGTGGGGGATGGATACCTGACTGTTATTACAGTACTATGTAGGATGGAGGGGAACACCTGACTATTTCTACATTTCTACACAGGGTTGGGGGAGCACACCTGACTGTTATTACATTACTATGTAGAATGGGGGAGCACACCTGACTATTTCTACATTTCTACACAGGGTTGGGGGGCACACCTGACTCTTATTACATTACTATGTAGGATGGAGGGGGCACATCGGACTATTTCTACATTTCTACACAGGGTTGGGGGGCACACCTGACTGTTATTAAATTACTATGTAGGATGGGGAGCAAACCTGACTATTTCTACATTTCTACACAGGGTTGGGAGAGTACACCTGACTGTTATTACATTACTATGTTGGATGGGGGGGCACACCGGACGATTTCTACATTCTACACAGAGTTGGGGGGCACACCTGACTGTTATTACATTACTATGTAGGATGTGGGGGGCACACGTGAAACTTGTACACATTTGCTATGATTGTACTGGTATTTCAGGTACTCCATTTCATTCTGTATTGCTAACTATCATGCTGACTAGAGGCATACCAGTGTACTACAGATTGTGGCTTTGGTTGCCCTACATATTATTGTCTGACTTCCTACCCTTCAGAACTTACATCCCACTGCCTGCCCTGCTGTGGTCTGTCTGTGTAGGCCTGGGGGAGGTTAACCATAGCCATCATTCTGGGGCCATGGCACAGGCTCTGTTTGGGTTTGTCTACACCTGTCCTGCTGGCTGAGACTGTTGTTGGGTATGTGAACTGTCCTGACTGGCATGTGTGGGTCATATGGACACACATGTCGCTCAGCACATTTCCTGCAGTGGGTTTTGTCACCCTGTGTAGTGCTGGCTACTATGGTGACTCCAGTATGTGTTACAGATGTCATGGTGCCACTATGGGTGTCTACTGTCTGCTGCCATAACATTCAGCCACCCAATTCCCTTGCATGCTCACATCCATACCATAGCTACAGGTAACAACACATTCTACTCCATTTGGCAATTGGTAGGTTGATTGACTTACCTTGAGGGTGTGCCGGACTTGCGGATGGTGCTGGAGGGATGCCTATGTCGGATGCACGTAGTACACTCCCTATACATGGTTGAGCACAGGTAATGTCATATTTGTCATCCCTTTTACTGTATGTGTGGGTCAGAGAGAGTTGTCATTTCCTGGGTCCCTACTTTGTCAGTGCATGTGCTATGGTGCTATGCGTTGCCTCTTTCCCAAGGCCAGGGCATACTGGACACGCATCCTTCTGCCTACTGGGGCAGGGTCAGGTTGTTCCTCCTCTGGATCATTCTGTGCCTGTGCAGGCCTTGGCATTGGTGGGGAGCTGTGTGGCCCTGCCTCATGCTGTTCCTGCTGCAGCTGTTTCCGCAGGATCATATTGTGTAGCATAGCACATACCATAACAATTTGGGTACATGCAGCTGGTGGATACTGCAAGGCTCCACCAGATGTGTCCAGACACTGGAACTGCGACCTGAGCATCCCAAACACACACTCTATTATATGTCTGGCCTGTGCGTGTGCCTCATTTTGGCGTTGTTGTTCAGGTCTGCTTGCATTTCTGATGGGTGTCATCAGCCATGGCTCCAGTGTGTACCCAACATCCCCCACTAGATGACCATAGGGGATGTCCCCATTGGCAAATCTCTGGTACAGCTGCATCAGATGCCATATGTGGGAATCGTCATAGCTTCCAGGGCAGCCAGCACACACATTCATTATAATGCCCTGGGCATCACATACGACCTGGCAGTTGATGGAAGGGATGCCCCTGCGGTTGATGTAGGCCCTTCCCTGCTCACCGGGTGGTGCTTTGATGCATATGTGCATGCAGTCTATAGCACCCACTACCCCAGGGTATTCTGCTATTTGGTGGAAGAGATGCATATTGCTGGTCAACACCTCACGGGTGTTGAGGAAATATACCTGCTCACTGGCATGTGCTGACATGGCATCCAGGAACTGGTGGAATACTCTGGATGCTGATGCCTGTGAGATCCCCATGATATCCCAGTTGTGCTTTGGGAGGTACCTGTGACTCATATACCTAGGCCTACACATACCTTGGTATCCACTGGGATGGGTTCCCCTCGGTCAGTTTGGAGTATCAGGTGTGGCCAGCACAGCTCAACAATTTGCTGTAGGAGGTCTGTGTCCACCCTATAGCACTCCACTATCTCCAGCTCATGTAGCCCCTGGTAGGTTACCCTGGATCTGTACACTCTTCTCCGTCTTCTCACTGTGGGTTGTTTGGCAGCATTCACATCCTCACCACCCTCAGCCTCTTGCACATGTTGTTCTATGTTGCCTGCTGCAGCCCTTCTCATTTTGTAGGTTTGTTTATTAATATTTCCCTGCTTGTGTACACTGTTGGCGCAGAGTGTGGGAAAAACCAGAGGAGAAGGTGTTTGCTTAGTTTATAGTAGTGTTCTGGGCTGGGCTGGTCTGCTGCCTGTGTAATTGTCTGATTCTGATACATTTCACCTGCCAGCTACGCTAGTTCTCCTTGAATATCTTCCTACTGCTATTTTCCCTTCCCATTGCCTCCTTGTTTAAGCTCATGTGTGCACCGCGCAGAGTGCTCAAATGTGCACACTGCTGCTATTTCCTGGTTTAACTTCTTTTTTGTGCCTGTAAAACCAAATGTGCAGCATGCACACCCGCTTACACTTTGTAAAGAGTGCTAGGCAAGTTTAGGCACCCCCTAGCTTAGCAGTGCTAAGCTAGGAGCAAACCCGAGCCACAGGCCTCAAATCCGCTTACAGTATGCCTGACACACACACACCCATGATGTCACCTACCTCCTAGCCCTGCACCCAGCTATTCATACTCTTACACTGTTGGGACCTGCCTCACATGTTGGGGAAAACTGGGATTCACTATCCTTCCCCTCATTTGCATAGGATTGCCTGCTATTGCATAGTTACATATCTCACACTGAGCCTCCCCCCTTAGCAACCACTACTCACTGACCAGGTTATCTTCTGCCTGTCATTGACTTGCATGGCAGAATACTGATTTTAGTTAGAATGCTTATTTTAGGTTTATTTTCTTACCCCCCCCCCGATCCTGTTTGTGCACCACTGCCCTATGCTTAAGCAGCCGTGATCTGCGAAAAAAAATAAAAGTTGATTTTTTTTTAATTTTTTGTATTGTTTGCAATGTCAATGGCCTTATACTTAGCCATTGTCATGCTTCCTTAATGACATGCAGCCTTTATTTGGGGCTGTCATAGCTCCGTTTTGGATTTTGCAGAAATGTACTTGGTTACTAACCGAGTACATTTCTGCAGATAGCACTAGTCTTGCACAGACTGTTGCAAACTTCCTGGATTGCAAAATCACCTCATTTGCATGGATTTCACCTGCAAATGGGGGGATTTACATGCCAGGGCTTAGTTCGTGCAAGATTAATCTAGGAGCGCTCGTGCATGCCCCTGCAGGCTGTTCTTGGATCGCACGGCAGACATATTGCCTGCGTGGGCTCCTGCACTAATCATGCACTCCATGCAAGCTTTTGTGAATCCGGGGGAATGACTTTACCTTTGTTATTAAACATTCTATTCTCAGGCCTAAGTGTAGAAAATATAACAAAAAGATAATATAAAACAAATTATTACATAAAACAGTATTACTCAAAAACAAGTGTGGAATTATTAAAATTCCCAGTCTGAAAGATGAACTAGGATTATTCAGACTGCTTTCCCTAACTTTCATAGCCATACCAAGCATGAAAACCAGGAATAAAACTAATCTGAACAACCTTGACTAAGGTAAGTGAAAACAGGGATTATGTTATATACATATTTCTAAAAAATGAAACCTTAAGTAACAAATAAAAGCCATCGTGTCACGTGGATGTAATCTGTATAAGTTATGCTTTACTTGTTTTTCATATAAAGGAAAAAAGAAAAGCTGTCATAGATTTTAAATAAAACATTCTCAAGACTCAAACTTGTATTTTTTGGTGCAGCTACTGAAGAAAGTTAACAAAGCTCTTGGTGTTAGATATGGTATACAGTTAAAAATATATGCTAACTATTACTATTTATATATTGCTAAGGTTATGGGAATACTGAATGAATGTGTATATAAAAAAGAAAAGAAAACCCTTTGCATCATTAACTTAAGTTCTATTTGTCTGTACATATTATTGCTGATATTACTCTAAATGAGGTATATTGTAAATAATGCCATATATTCTCACATGCATTTAAAGTTGTTGCACTGTAACTTACTCTAAGAGCTTATTATGTTTATAAAACACAGCTTCTTGTGGTTATAAAGCCTTAAAAGTATGCAATTAATAGAAAAGAACTGGCTAAAAGGTGTTTAACAGTATAAAATCTTGCTATAACAGCAAGCAGAATTAAAACTTTGAGTGCAGTAGTGGCAGTTAAAGAAGCTGTAATATATGACTTCACTGTTTCTTATTTTTTTTTTCATGAAGCAAGCAACTTGAAGAAGAAAGGTTAAACCTGCTCTTGTATCACATATAGTGAGTAAAACAGTAAATGTAGTAACTGGTTAGAAAACATTTTTAATTTAGTGAAGACTAACCTTAAAATTACTGTATTTCAGGCAATACAGAGCAGCAGAGCTACCCTGAACAGGTTCCCCTGGCCTCCAATGTGTTACAGTAAACAAAAAAAAAAAAATAAAGGGCTACTGAAATTCAGAAACAAAATGACAGACACTGCACAGTTTAAAATAAGTCTCAAGGCTCCTCGAGGTAAAAAAAAGCTTCATTTTAGTCAAAGGAGGGATGTTTAGTAAGATTCTATAAGCTATCAGGCTAAAATGTGAAAAAAAATATAAAAAAAAGTCTTGAATGTTAACAGACATTTTTTAAGTATTATTAAATGGTAAAACACACTACAGGCAAGGAACACGTGTATTCAGGTCATTTTTACCATAAAAAGTACATATAAACCAAAATAAGACTGTGTGAGATAATATTAACATTATAAAAATCAGTTTAAATAAAAAGCAATAAATAGCATTGTAGATAAGTAATTAAAAAAAAACATAAAGGAGAATAACAATTACACAGTAGGAATATCATAGACACTCATTTTACACAGTATAAAGCATGAATAAATCAGAATTGCTAGTGATGCATCAAGCTAATCATTATGTTTCTATGGTGTTATTTGTAGTTCAAACTGTATCATAATAGGGTCGATATCATAACATCGAAGTTCTCTAACATCGAATGTTATTATATCAAACCCTAAACACCCAAGTGTGAAAACATCGAATAGTCAGAATAGCGAATTTTTTCCCAGGGAATAAATTTGCTATTCCGAGAAACATACACACAGCACAAACACACACAAAAAACAGCCATCCACACACACATACACTTAAAATCCTACACCTAAACTAAACTTTACATACAGTAGTAGCTATCCACTTACCTTAACCCAACCCTAACCCTAAGGTCCGTCACTATCGCACACTCACCTCACCAGCGCCCTAACCCTAACTCACCTAACCTGTCTATAGTTTTCTGTGAATAATAAACTAATTTTATTTCCAGTGGTCAATTGACTAGGAAGACTGCTGACTTTTCCAGCTTAAATTGTTAGCTCAGGCTTTAAAACTTCAGCTTGGCAAGCTAAGAACTTGGTTATATTCAACTGGACGTATAAGAGAATTTAAGTACCTTTTTATGCACTTTTTCTTTTAAAAAATACAGTATTTAAATTGATTTAAACTGTGTATGAAGGAGTGTTGAAGGAATTTTTAACTGGTTATTCTGCTCTTCAGTAACTTGAACTAAAAGCTAGTGTTGGCTGAATTTTGTTATTTGCTAGTAATTACAGGTGTGGGGGTAGCCACATTCAGTGATTTCCTGTCCTTGCATATTTAAACTGGTGCATGTGAAATAATTCCTGCTTTAAAACTTCAGCTTGGCAAGCTAAGAACTTGGTTATATTCAACTGGACGTATAAGAGAATTTAAGTACCTTTTTATGCACTTTTTCTTTTAAAAAATACAGTATTTAAATTGATTTAAACTGTGTATGAAGGAGTGTTGAAGGAATTTTAACTGGTTATTCTGCTCTTCAGTAACTTGAACTAAAAGCTAGTGGTGGCTGAATTTTGTTATTTGCTAGTAATTACAGGTGTGGGGTAGCCACATTCAGTGATTTCCTGTCCTTGCATATTTAAACTGGTGCATGTGAAATAATTCCTGCTTTAAAACTTCAGCTTGGCAAGCTAAGAACTTGGTTATATTCAACTGGACGTATAAGAGAATTTAAGTACCTTTTATGCACTTTTCTTTTAAAAATACAGTATTTAAATTGATTTAAACTGTGTATGAAGGAGTGTTGAAGGAATTTTTAACTGGTTATTCTGCTCTTCAGTAACTTGAACTAAAAGCTAGTGTTGGCTGAATTTTGTTATTTGCTAGTAATTACAGGTGTGGGGGTAGCCACATTCAGTGATTTCCTGTCCTTGCATATTTAAACTGGTGCATGTGAAATAATTCCTGCTTTAAAACTTCAGCTTGGCAAGCTAAGAACTTGGTTATATTCAACTGGACGTATAAGAGAATTTAAGTACCTTTTATGCACTTTTCTTTTAAAAATACAGTATTTAAATTGATTTAAACTGTGTATGAAGGAGTGTTGAAGGAATTTTTAACTGGTTATTCTGCTCTTCAGTAACTTGAACTAAAAGCTAGTGTTGGCTGAATTTTGTTATTTGCTAGTAATTACAGGTGTGGGGTAGCCACATTCAGTGATTTCCTGTCCTTGCATATTTAAACTGGTGCATGTGAAATAATTCCTGCTTTAAAACTTCAGCTTGGCAAGCTAAGAACTTGGTTATATTCAACTGGACGTATAAGAGAATTTAAGTACCTTTTATGCACTTTTTCTTTTAAAAATACAGTATTTAAATTGATTTAAACTGTGTATGAAGGAGTGTTGAAGGAATTTTTAACTGGTTATTCTGCTCTTCAGTAACTTGAACTAAAAGCTAGTGTTGGCTGAATTTTGTTATTTGCTAGTAATTACAGGTGTGGGGTAGCCACATTCAGTGATTTCCTGTCCTTGCATATTTAAACTGGTGCATGTGAAATAATTCCTGCTTTAAAACTTCAGCTTGGCAAGCTAAGAACTTGGTTATATTCAACTGGACGTATAAGAGAATTTAAGTACCTTTTATGCACTTTTTCTTTTAAAAAATACAGTATTTAAATTGATTTAAACTGTGTATGAAGGAGTGTTGAAGGAATTTTTAACTGGTTATTCTGCTCTTCAGTAACTTGAACTAAAAGCTAGTGTTGGCTGAATTTTGTTATTTGCTAGTAATTACAGGTGTGGGGTAGCCACATTCAGTGATTTCCTGTCCTTGCATATTTAAACTGGTGCATGTGAAATAATTCCTGCTTTAAAACTTCAGCTTGGCAAGCTAAGAACTTGGTTATATTCAACTGGACGTATAAGAGAATTTAAGTACCTTTTTATGCACTTTTCTTTTTTAAAATACAGTATTTAAATTGATTTAAACTGTGTATGAAGGAGTGTTGAAGGAATTTTTAACTGGTTATTCTGCTCTTCAGTAACTTGAACTAAAAGCTAGTGTTGGCTGAATGTTGTTATTTGCTAGTAATTACAGGTGTGGGGGTAGCCACATTCAATGATTTCCTGTCCTTGCATATTTAAACTGGTGCATGTGAAATAATTCCTGCTTTAAAACTTCAGCTTGGCAAGCTAAGAACTTGGTTATATTCAACTGGATGTATAAGAGAATTTAAGTACCTTTTTATGCACTTTTTCTTTTAAAAAATACAGTATTTAAATTGATTTAAACTGTGTATGAAGGAGTGTTGAAGGAATGTTTAACTGGTTATTCTGCTCTTCAGTAACTTGAACTAAAAGCTAGTGTTGGCTGAATTTTGTTATTTGCTAGTAATTACAGGTGTGGGGGTAGCCACATTCAGTGATTTCATGTCCTTGCATATTTAAACTGGTGCATGTGAAATAATTCCTGCTTTAAAACTTCAGCTTGGCAAGCTAAGAACTTGGTTATATTCAACTGGACGTATAAGAGAATTTAAGTACCTTTTTATGCACTTTTTCTTTTAAAAAATACAGTATTTAAATTGATTTAAACTGTGTATGAAGGAGTGTTGAAGGAATTTTTAACTGGTTATTCTGCTCTTCAGTAACTTGAACTAAAAGCTAGTGTTGGCTGAATGTTGTTATTTGCTAGTAATTACAGGTGTGGGGCTAGCCACATTCAGTGATTTCCTGTCCTTGCATATTTAAACTGGTGCATGTGAAATAATTCCTGCTTTAAAACTTCAGCTTGGCAAGCTAAGAACTTGGTTATATTCAACTGGACGTATAAGAGAATTTAAGTACCTTTTTATGCACTTTTTCTTTTAAAAATACAGTATTTAAATTGATTTAAACTGTGTATGAAGGAGTGTTGAAGGAATTTTTAACTGGTTATTCTGCTCTTCAGTAACTTGAACTAAAAGCTAGTGTTGGCTGAATTTTGTTATTTGCTAGTAATTACAGGTGTGGGGGTAGCCACATTCAGTGATTTCCTGTCCTTGCATATTTAAACTGGTGCATGTGAAATAATTCCTGCTTTAAAACTTCAGCTTGGCAAGCTAAGAACTTGGTTATATTCAACTGGACGTATAAGAGAATTTAAGTACCTTTTATGCACTTTTTCTTTTAAAAAATACAGTATTTAAATTGATTTAAACTGTGTATGAAGGAGTGTTGAAGGAATTTTTAACTGGTTATTCTGCTCTTCAGTTATTCCCACCCACCGCCCTGTTTTTGTTTTGGTGTTAATCTTAGTGGCATTGAAACTGCCCACCCCTCAGCCTGCCTCTGGGCCCATCTCATTTGCTCACTCAACTGAGTGCAGTGAGATCATATTCTGATTTCAGGCACTCCTACTGTGTACAAAGAGAGCATCTGGGAAATAGAAAAAAAAATTAAGCTTATTTCCTGCCTTTCTTGTTAAGTGGTACAGACTATTTGTAGGCTTCTGAGCCCCAAGCCCTTCTGTGTTTGAGGGAAGCCTTCTAGCTTGTTTTTTTCTTGTAACTAGCCAGTTTTCTAGTTTCAGCACTCAAATCTGTTTCTTTGATCTCAGCACTTGTTCAGAAAAAAAAAAAAAAAAAAAAAAAAAAAAAAATTTCATCTGCTTTTACTGTACTTGTGTTTTTACCTACTTCTTTTAACTTTTGCATCATCTTAAAATACTCAATTGTATTTATTACTGCTTGGTGTAACTCATTCTAAGCCTTTTGGTTTAAACACTTGGGCTTCGGACCAGTTAGTTGTTTTGCACTGAGAGGTTTGTGGTCTGCACTGTTGTGGCAGAACAGGTAGCTTACATCCTTCTAGGTTGAGAACTGCTGATTGAGGGCTCAGTGTCTGTTATTCTAAAAGTGTATTAATTCTGGTTTAAGCACTTGGGCTTTCAAGCCAGTTATTTTACATTAAGAGGGTTCGTGGTCTGCACTCTTGTGGGAGGAGAGGCTGGACTCTGCCCTTCTGAGCTGGGAATTTCTGGTTAAAGGCTTATAGTGCATGCATATCTGAACTGTTTCTTACTGAAGTTGGTGCGCCTTGTTTGCTGTGGCATAGACTGGATTCGGGCCTGCTGGATCTAGCTTTGTTTGTGTAACTTGAGCACTAATCCAGACATTCTCTAAAGTATTCAATGGTATTTATTACTGCTTGGTTGTAACTCGATTAAAGTGTAGCTATCATTCAAGTCTTTTGGATTAAGCACTTGGGCTTCAGACCAGTTGTTTTACATTAGGAAGGTTTGTGGCAAGCACTGTGGTGGCAGGACAGGTAGCTTTCATCCTTCTAAGTTGGGAACTGCTGATTGAGAGCCCAGTGTCCAAGTGTATTAGTTCTGGTTTAGGCACTTGGGCTTCAGGCCAGTTATTTTACATTAAGAAGGTTCGTGGACTGCACTCTTGTGGGAGAAGAGGCTGGACTCTGCCCTTCTGAGCTGGGAATTTTCTGGTTAAAGGTTTATAGTGCCTGAATATTTGAACTGTATCTTACTGAAATTGGTTCACCTTGTTTGCTCTAGCATAGACTAGATCCAGGCCTACTGAATCTAGCTTTGTTTATATACTTGTTGTTTGTTTGCTTGTTATTTCCCTGGAAGCTAATTCACCTAATACGCAACTTCTCAGCGCTTCTGTGGATCACTAGTGATATCTGCATTGCTTACTGTACTTATTTCCTTGTTTCACTTGAAAGAAAGTTACTGTTTGTCGTTTTGCATTTAGTTACTTGTATCACATTGCACTCAAGTTACCTGGCACTTGCTCACTAAAGCAATTATATAAGTCAGCACTAAAAATTAAAAGCACTACACCCTCACTCCCCACTGGCCCTTGTTTTCAATTAAGGATTTCCCAATATTATTCTAGCATGTCCAAAGGTCAGTTGTCAATCTCCTCTCCGGTCCAGCTGGTGAATCTGGGAATCTTGAGGCAATGTTATAACTGCCTCATGTACACAGACAACCCTCTCCTCCTCCCACATAACACAAATACTTGCGAGAGATGCAGCTATTTAGCCAAACTGGAGGCTGAGCTCTCTCAACTCAGGACTGGCAAGACCAGACAGGAGGAGAAGGCAACTACACACACCACAAAACCAGCCTCACATAATGCTACCACTCCACTGAATCAAACACATAAACACACAAAGACATACTCGGAGGCTCTGAGTAAAAATTTACCTAAACAGCAGAGGCCTCCAAAGCAGACACCCAAACAACTGCTACCTCAAGACACCCCACAAGCAACACATAAACCACAAAAGCAGTGTGCAAAGCAGTCACAGCCCTTAAGGCCAAATACAACACCAAACATACTTGTCATAGGTGACTCCATAGTCAGACACACTGACGTCCCACTCACCAGGCTGAACAAGGAGAGGGTCACAGTAAGCTGCCTATCGGGCTAGAATCCGCCACATAACACAAGCACTCGGGTCACTCCACAGCAAGTACAAATATGACACAGTCATTGTCCATGCTGGTGTGAGCGACCTGAGACGCACCTCCCTGGACTGCATGAAAAGAGACATAGAGGAGCTCTCTGATTATGTAGCCCAGGCAGGTATGACCCTAACCCTGAGCAGTATCCTTCCTTCACCAAGAATGATGCCACAATATAGAGACAAGATGATCAGCTTTAACAATTGGCTTAATGTCTGGTGTCATTCAAAGGGGATCCAGTGTCTGTCTGCCTGGGATGACATGCTTGACAAGCCACGCTGCCATGAAGGGACGGCTTGCACCTGTCACCCCTGGGATTCCGGATATTGGCTAAGGCTCTTGCCACCCCCATAGTGCCTTTTTAGGCAAGGCTCAAATTCTAAACCTACCACCCTAGAAAACAAAAATGGGAAGAAATTGACGGTAATGCTGCTCAATGCCAGAAGTCTAAATCTCAAAATGCACGCACTCGAGGCCCTTCTCAGTATGGAGAACATCGATGTCTGTGCTGTAACTGAAACCTGGTTCAAGGCTCCTGAGAGCACCCCGGCACTATTAGGTTTTACCTCATATCATGCGTGCCGGCCCCAAAACCCGGACCACTCCACAAAAGGAGGGGGTGTATCCATATTCATAAAGGATACTCACACCTCCAGGTTTGTGGCAACGCATGAAGCTTCGAAACCATCCAGGTGCAACTAACAATAGGCAAAACTGCTCTACAAATTGTAGCATGCTACAGGCCACCCTCTCAAACTCAGGAACCCCACACAGCCTTCCTGAAGACACTGGAGGGTATAAATGTATCTCCAAACACCATCATATTGGGTGACTTCAACTACCGAATATAGACTGGGAACATTACTCAAGCCCTAACTTTCTAGCCCAACGGTTCCTGGAGTTCATAAATTCAAATGCCATGGAACAGCTAGTCACTGTTCCCACGAGAGGAGAAAATATACTAGATCTCATTGTCACAAACATGGGGACAAAATGCTCCACACGGAAGTATATCCCTCACTGGTGAGATCTGATCATAAACTAATCTCACTGGAAATCCACATCCCGCCCCACCCCAAACAAAAAGACCATAGTGAAGAACTTCTCTAAAGCAAACTTCACACTACTCAAGACTGGTGTGGTATCCTTCAAGGCCCCTGAGTCAGAGGAAACCACAACCCAAGCTGCGGAAGCCCTTACAAATGCCTTCTATGAACACCTCCAGGACTGCATGGATCAGGCAATCCCAAATAAAACCAAGACTCTTTCCACAAAGGGCAAACGTCCAGTCTGGTGGACCCCAGCCATTAACAAACTTTACAATAAGAGGAGAAAGCTATTACATGATAGAACAAAATCCATAAAAGGGAAGTCACCCCTGATCATTATTAGTAAAAACTACGAGCACTCATAAAATCAACTAAGGCCAATTTTGAGAGAAAAATTGCCATGGATTCAAAGGACAATCATAAGGCTTTTCAGCTATGTTAGGAACCTGGGTGGAAACTCACAGATATGCTCAGAATTAGTCCAAAATGATACAAAAATCACTGAACCCACAGACATTGCCAACATACTGGCAGACAGGTTCAGTGCAAACTTCACCCCTCTCCCCTAAAGGAGAGATAACTATCCCAGCCGAGTGTAGCCTCCCGGACATCTCAAATGCGCGGGTGAAAGCTGCTCTCTCTAAAGCTAAAAACACAGCATCAATGGGACCGGATGGTGTCCCCGGCTGTGTGCTACACGAGCTAAATGAGGAATTAAACCCGCACATAAGGCAGCTGTTTAATCTCAGCCTTACCACAGGATACGTGCCCAAGGAGTGGCGTCGGCAACTGTGGTCCCACTCCACAAAGGTGGCCTCACGGACCCTGGTAATTACGCCCCATAAGCTTAACAAGTCTAGTCTGCAAAGCTTTGGAGAGGATCATAATGGAGCTCATAAACAAAGATATAGGGACTTGCAGACATTGGACCCGACCCAGTTTGGCTTTGTCAAGGGAAGATCATGCCTTTTGAACTTGGTCGACTTCTTGAAATAGTCACCAAGGCCATTGATGAGGAAAGGCAGTCCATACAGCCTACCTTGACCTTGCAAAGGCTTTCGACACAATACCCCACTCGGTATTGTAGAAAAACTTACCAGCTTAAATGTAAACCCATATGTCACAAGATGGGTTGCAAACTGGCTTAAGGACAGAACCCACAGGGTTAGAGTTGCTGGCGCTGTGTCAGACTCCAAGCCGGTCACAAGTGGTGTCCCACAGGGCTCGGTCCTTGGCCCCTATTGTTTGGCATCTACTTCTCAGAAGTACAGGCCAACATGGGAGGACTTTGGCTGACAAAGTTTGCAGATGACTGCAAACTGGGCCATAGTGGAAAGTGCATCGGACACTGATATCCTTCAGAAGGGACTCACGGAAACAGATAGCTGGTGCCAGAGCCATGGCCTGAAGTTAAACGCCAAAAATGTATAGTCATACCCTTCGGGAAAAACAAGGTAACCCCAAGCTACCATATAGGTGGCAATCCACTAAGCACAGAAGAGGTTATCAGGGACCTGGGGACCCAGGTTGACAGTGGCCTTTCTTTGACACTCACATTGCTAAAGTGGTTAGAAAGACCTTCTACATTGCCCACCTGATCATGAAGGGATTCACATCCAGATCTAGTGAGGTCACTGTATCACTGTACTCTTCACTTATCAGACCAATGATCGAGTACAATGCCCCATTCGGGATTTATCTCACCCGACATCTGCAGCAATTGGAGAGACCCCAAAAGTTCCTCACCAAAAGGATAAAGGGACTCCAAAATCTGTCATATGCTGCCAGATTGAAGAAACTCCAGCTCTATTCAGTCGCATACCGTCTGCTCAGAGGTGACATGTGCCTGACATACAAGGCCATGTCCAACCCGGAATTAATGGACACGCTCCACCTCAAAAAATCCAAATCCACCAAAACCACTAGAGCAAGCGACTTAAACCTTAGCACGGATATAAATAGGACGTGCTGGAGGGATAGATTTATCACTCAGAGACTCCCTATGCTGTGGAATAAAATCCCGGTCCATGTGAGGCAGAGCACCTCGCTGACTCTGTTCAAGAGAAATCTAGACCTGTGGATGAGAGATCGTAGGTTTACCCCGGGAATCATCTCTGGGTCACTGCTGGACAGAGGCACAAGAAACTTATGGGCACAGTATTTTTTCATATAAGGGGTGGCGTAAGCCACAATAATTTGGGCTAGGCTTATAAATGCCTTAGGGCAGATAGCCTAGTATAAACCTATGAACCTATGAATGCACTCATTAACTTCAGTAATCATAATTTAGAGTTTTGTCTCTGTTAGAAATGTGGTGTTCTTATAATCTGCTAAAGGCCATTAAGGTTAGCTATTCTGACTATATATAAATATATATATATATATATATATATATATATATTTATATATATATATATATATATATACTTGTTTGATAAGCCAGGTATCACAGAAAGTGGTGACAGTTGTTAGTTTCCTAAGAGTCAGCCTTGTGTACTCTTTCCCTACCCTTAAAGGTGCCACTGTAGTTAAGTTTGCTCTGCTTACGTGTTTATTTTTATTTTTATTTTATTTATTTATTTAACATTTGTTAACTGGGAAAGTCCAACTTGGAACAAAGCCAATTTTCAGCGGAGGCCCAGGGAGAAAGGCTCTAGATGCATGTGTTTGTAACGTGGGAGAAAACCGGAGCACCCAGAGGAAACCCACACAAATGCAGGGAGGACATGCAGACTCCACACAGAAGGCACCCCAGCCGAGAATTGAACCGGAGAACCTCTTGCTGTGAGGTGACAACACTACTGCTGCACCACTGTGCCATCCATACTTTCTGGGATAGCTGTCGGTTCTGTGCGTCTTTACATTCTACTGGCACTGGTTACCAGTTTTTGTGCTAGGCTATTATATAACTTTCACAACCCTCTTAGTGAAATGTACATTCCTACATCTTTACTGTGGGAGCTTATTAACATCAGTATATTAAAGGTGTAAGAAAAAAAAAAAACTAAGGACATGCCATGTTGGTCCACTAACAGAAAACATAAAAGCCACCTGGACACAGATGTGATGTAACATCTTTTACTGGACCAGCATAGGTTGTGCAATTACTTTAGCTTTCATGTGAGCAGAATCCCTTCATCAGGAGTTAATAAGGTACTGGTGTTAAATATGAGTGCTTAAAATTTAGTATTGTTGACAATAAACTGAGTGGATCTAATCTTTGGGTTTCCTGTTTTTGGCTCGCTGCACTCACTTTGGGTTTCTTGGTACATTTGGAGTGCTTTCACTTGGTTTTTAATGAGTGCTTAAATATCGACTTGTGCCTAGAAAGAGAAGTACCTTATTTATTTCCAATTGGCTGAAAAAGAAGTCTTGAAAAATGCTAGAGTGGAAATAATACAGCATGGACTGCAGAGACAGACAATGTGCATGTGTGCGAGCGCGTGTGTGTGTATATGTGTGTGTATTTGACAGAGAGAAAGAGAGAGTGAACAGGGTCAAGGCCTGCTATAAAAATCTAATTCTGGCATATTATATTAGAGTTCATATTCATTTATTAGAGATGATAGCACTCACAGAGACACTGCAGTGATATATAAGAAGACAGTAAATCTCAAAACAAGTGATGTGTAGGGAGATTAGTTAAATCCAGAAAAGGAAAACAAAAAGTTATAATTTTAAGTTGTTACTCTGTCTAAATGAGCAATCTTTGTGAGATAGATGTTTTGGTTAACAGAAAATAAGAATCAGCAATAGTGCCCAGTTGGCGATGATGAGAAAGGCAGGGACTACCAAGAGAATAAGATACATGAGTAAAATGTATGGATGGTGTATGCAGTTAATACACTACAAAGGCTGTGATTTAGCTAACTGAGAAAGAGAAAAAAGAAAATAGTGTTGTTATGTCAGCCTAAGAACAGCAGAATTGTATAAAGTTTTGTTATGCTATTAACATTGTCTGAACATTAAGGCCTTGCTGACTGTTAAGTTTATGGTTAGTATTGGTATGACCAGAATGTTGCCTTATGTGAAAGTAACTATTCTCTTGTCATGAATATAACATTCTATTGGTAGTCCCTGCCTTCTTCATCATCTTGAACTGGCCATGACTGCTTTTTTGTTAACCAAAAAAAACTATCTCGCATAGATTGCCCGTTCAGACAGACAAACAACTTACAAACTATAACTTCTTGTTTTCCTTATTTGCATTTAACTAATCTCTCTAAACATCTCATGTTTTGTGATTTATTGTCTCATTAAATGTCAGAGCAGTCTCTCTCACTATCTTCTCTGATAAATAAACACTAAAAGTAATGTAATATGCCAAACTTTGATTTTTATAGCATGCCGTGACCCTGTTTCTCTCTCTCTCTCTCTCTCTCTCTCTCTGTCTCTGTAACACACACACACACAAAAACTGTCGTCTCTGTAGTCTGAGCTGTATTTTTTTCCACACTAACATTTTTCCAGATTTCTTTTTAGCCAATTGGAAATAAATGATGGATAGCTCTTTCTAGCACAAGTGGATATTTAAGCACTTGTGTGTAACATCAGTTACTTAATAACTCTTAGAGAATGGGGCTTACTGTACATCAGTACCCTGATGGGAGAACAAGCATTCTCCAGTAGGGTATTAATGTACAAGTAATACCCGGTGAAAAACATGTCTGTGCTTCACAGCAACATATCAAGCTGCTGTGGAGCTCGGACTGAGAAAACGGAACAGCCGCCATGATTTTACATTCACTAAGCAGCGCTTCTGCTGTTTAGCAAGTGTAAAATATATTAAAAAAAACAGAAGTGTGTGCGCATTTATGTCTGTGTGTGTGAGTGTATGCATGTGTGTGACTGGATGAGTGAACGATCAAGCCATTATTTTACACTCGCTAAGCAGTGCTTTTGTTGTCTAACGAGTGTAAAATCTAAATATAAAAGAAAAAGGTGTTTGTTTCTGCGTTTGTGTTTATGTTTCTGTGTGTGTGTGTGTGTGTGTGTGTGTGTGTGTGTGTGTGTGTGTGTGTGTGTGTGTGTGTGTGTGAATGCGTGCATGAAAGCGAGGTGTGTGTGAGTGAGAGTGTGAAGAGTGAGAGCGCTCCAACACTGGCAGCAGCATTCAAAAGGTTTGCATTTACGTACCTCTCTTCTCTTACATAAATGAATAAAAGGTAAAATAAAGGGGGAGTAATGGCTCAAAACAAGAGCATATTCCTGTTTGAGAAAAAGCTGCAATAGGGCTTGTGTTAGCATGCAATTTCTGAATGGCAAGGGTGTGTGAGGTGGGGGTGGGGGTGTCTCTGTGACAGAGGGAAAGACAGTGCTGGCAGCAGCAAATAAGAGGTTTGTATATCT
The DNA here is from genome assembly GCF_019279795.1 of Protopterus annectens. Lineage (NCBI taxonomy): Eukaryota > Metazoa > Chordata > Ceratodontiformes > Protopteridae > Protopterus > Protopterus annectens. The sequence continues at coordinate 94,737,020 of NC_056734.1, forward strand.
CTCCATCTTTTATCTTAAGAAATGTGGATAAACCCTGAAATAAAGGGGAACAAAGGCTCCAAAATAGGAACAGATTTTAAATAAATAAGTTAAATAACAGGATTTGTGTTCACATGAATTTTCTGAGGGAAATAAAGTCTGCATTTCAAATGCATGTCATTATTTAGTGACTCCAGTCCCCAAATGTCTGGCAAGAAACCATTTTAGCAGCAAGGGACCAAAAAATAAAGCAAATATCTAGATACTTTTTAAAAATGATATATTTTGGATGTAAAATGCTTCCTCTAACACCATTTATATATGCTACAGCAACTTAGTAAAATTAGGTGAAGGAACTATTTTACATCCAAAATATATAAAAAAAATAATATAGTAACAAAAGAAGTATATATAAGCATGTAAAAAGCAACAGTTTTACAGAGAACCCATTCTCTAAGTGCATTAATGTATGACAGGGTGTGTGAATGTGTAATTAAGGCCCTCCCAGGCCTCACAACACCCCTGGGTGGGCATTAATTACACATTAACACACACCCTGTCACGCATTATTGCTTGCTTGATGAAGGGCTCATGCCAGCTCAAAAGCTCTGGCAACTGTAAAACCTGTGTTGGTCCAATAAAAGGCATTACATCACCTCTATATTTCAGTGTCTTTGTGTGTGTCAGAGGTGTTGCTCTCTACCTTTACCATCTGCCTGTATTTGTTTTAAAAGTTATTTCTTGGTTTACTCGGGCACTTTACCTCATCTTTTTTTTTGGCTTGGTTACTAGTGACATGGAGGTATTGAAGGTGGAGGATAGCTTCCAAGGCGTGGAAGCATAGACAGCAATGGATATCAACGAACGGCTGTCATGGGTGGAAGGATAGCTCACTCTACTTATTTCCCTGATGTCTGCCAATTCTCATGGTTGTGGGAACAATACCATTGAGGAACATGGCTCGGATAATTCAAATATTTTTTTGGGTAGTATGCCTACTCCAGCCTGCAACCAGGACACTGAAGCACAGTCTAGACAATGTGACTGTGCTGGGAAGGAAGTGATGGCATCAAAAACCGGCAAACCTCAGCGGGGTATCAGGACTGAGGCAGAAAATGCGAATGGAGCGGTTCCAAAAACTGGCAATACTAATATGGGATATCTAAACAATGTGGCGGGTCTGAATGGACATGAGGTTTTATTGAAGCAGTCCAGTGGAAGCAGAAAGGGAGCATCGGCTGTTAATCACCATGCCAATAACAACGGGCAGGAAGACTGGACCAATACAGGTGTATTGGCCTCATGGCTGGTGTCACACAACTCGTTTTCCAGCTACAAAGGTACTGTAAACTCCACCTTTCCTTTGGATGGGAAAGAAGTGACTGATTCCGACATTTCCTATCGGGCTAATGTTAAAAAGTTGTCGGCTTTAATTTTTAGGCACAAAGCTTTAGGTATAGACAATAATTATCTTAAGGATTGTATTGCTAGGGGTATTGTCCTGAAGGGGTTACGGATGTTTAAATACCCCAGCAATGTAGTGGAAGGGTCTACCTTCTGAGGAATTATTAAAAATATTTGATCGTAGTGGATTTGAGGTAATGAGAGCTCTCATTAAGGAGAATGAGAGAAACATGCAAATGTTGTATGAAGAAATAGAATGCTTAAACAAAACTGTGACTACTGACTTAATGTTTTGTATTGAAAACGAAAACAGAAAATATTACTTAAATAACAACAAGTGGAAGATAAATGTCAGGTTATTTTTAAAAGGAAATGTGGAAAAACTGACAGGGACCTGAGGGAATATCACCAGAGGAAAGCATACCCCTTCCCCAAGAAAGACAATTTTGGTTCTAGGAATTATACCAAGAATTTTGAAACTAACAGAGGTCCCCAATATAAACATCATGGGGCATATAATGTTTGGGACCCAACATATAGGCAGGAGAATTATGACAACAATGTAGGTATAGAACCAAATAAGGAAGGGATGGTGGACTACTCGGAACTTAGGAGATCAGATAGACTGAGACACAAATCACCTGTACAGTATTTTCCCAGGGGTTCCCCAAGCGGCAGGAAATAACAAAGGCGAGTAGCGGTGAAGGGGAACAAGAAGCTGTGGAAAATCTAGGGGATATTATTGTTCAGGGACCACGTCACATACTCCAGGATTTTAGCATTTATAATTATAGTGGTGTGGAAATTTATATGCAGCACTTTACGCTGTTCTTAAAAGGCTTTAAGTTTATTCCTTCCAGTAGGGGTAACATGGTGGATAGTCTGACTGATTTAAGAATTTTTTTGAGAAAGAAAAATCTGGAAATCCTGTTTCATGGACAACAAAATACTAGAGGTAATACTGAAGTTAGAAAACCTAGTACCATTAATCCACCCATGCATCCCCAGTTAAAAAAATCTTGAAAGGCAGATAGAAAAGGAGATTAGAGGAGAATTTAGGGAAAAGTTGAAAGGTAAACCAAATCTCATGAAGGAAGAGATGGAACTTCTTAGATAATTACAGGAAAATTGTTACATTAGGGTGATGCAACCTGATAAGGGGGTGGGGTGGTACTGATGGATAGTATTTTATACTACAGTAAAATGATGAGTCTGTTAAATGACACAACTAGGTACGTTAGGGTATCAAGGAAAGAAATTAATGTAGCTTATCGCAAAATAGATTTTGCTTTAAAAGAAATGTTGGATGATAACTTAATCAACCATGATACCTACATGTACCTTAGAATGGAAAAACCTAGAATCCCTGCCATATTTGGGATACCCAAGGTGCATAAGAATTTGGAAGATCCCCCAATGAGACCAATAGTAGCTGCAAATGGCTCCAAAACTTATCCCTTGGCCAAATTTTTAGATACCAAATTAAAGAACATATGGGTAACTTTTAATGGACTCTTGAAAGATTCCTGGGATTTTTTAAGAAGCATTAAGGACAATATATATTCTGATTCCATGGTATTTGTTACCTTGGATATACAGGACCTTTTTAATGTAATTCCTTATTCCATAGGTTTTGAATGGTTTCAGGAGGCCATCAACAAGTATGGGAATTTGGGCCATAACAATTTTTTGGTATACACTGAGCTTATGGATTTGGTCTTGCAACAAAATTTCATATATGTACTGAATAAATTCAGCTGTCGTTTCCATTACAAGTACTTTGATTCGTTTATTTCACCTCCATTGGTACCTGTATTTGTTTTAAATATTAAGTGTAATGCCAGAGGTGTTTTTTCAGGCAACTTTACAGCTATCTCAGACTTTGAGAACTCTGTGATCTGGTGACTTCTAAAATATGGCTGCTTGCTACAGCAAAGTGATGCTTCTTTCTGTGTATGTGTATGATTCCCCTGCCCGTCTCTCAGTGATCTTTTCTATTTACCACAAATTTGTTTTGATCATTTTTGTTATGTGTTATTCCTTTTGCTGTATATTTTTTATTTTATTCTGTAAGCTTAAGTATAGGCTTGTAAACTTAAACATATAAAAATTAATGCAAAAATAAACATATTAAAATGAAGATGGCAGATATTGACCTAGATCAGTATGTAGCAGTGTTTGTGCTGTAGTCTGTTCAGTGTAACAGAGCTGGCAGACTGCAAATCGTACAGGTGTGCTGCATACTTTTAGCCACAAAAGTGTGGCATATGCTATGATTTCCTCGGTTTTCACTCAAGTAATTTTACTTACACATACACAATGATTTATAAAGATGGATTTCTCCCAGAATTGTTGTCTCTTTTTTCAGGTTTGTAACCTTATTCATATGGATGGTTTTTGCCAAAACTTATGACTGCCAGAGTTTGAATCCCCTCAATATTTTTGCATGCCAATGAGTCCTTTTTTCCAGGGATTTACATGTTAAATTCTGTTAACCTTTCCTCTGAAGGTTTCTGTTGTGGTTCTTGTTCCATTTTGAGCCATTTCTGTAAGTAACTTAAGTCTTGTTTGCCCTTGCAGACACCAAACATACAGAAATGCATGTGGTACTCCAGATAGCATTCTGATTGTTTGCATGGGGGAATGCAATCTTTCATTCCTGCTAGTGTCTTTTCCTTGGAGCTTTTCTAAGTATTTTGCACAGATGTCCTGTCTGCATGCCATGTGAAATAGGGACTGTGAGGTCTCCTTCCATGTTCTCTTACTATTTATACTCCCTTCCATAACCCCACCAAACAACTGGCTGTGTAATCTTTCCTTAGATTCTTCTTCTAAGTATCATTACTTGTTGTTGGGGTTTAGAGGATGATATAATAGTTATGGTGTTAACCACAAAGACAATAAGTACAGTGTGATTCTCACCCCTGAGGAAAATTAACTAGGTTTAAAATGCCCTACAGGGACAACTAACCTAACACTTTCCTATGAAACAATAAGTTCTTAAGTTACACTGAAATCTCTTGTCATCTTGTCCATCTATGTATTTCCCTTTGGATGTCTGTCATTTGCATAGAAGAATACTTCCCCAGTGGTATTTAATGCATGTTAAATGTAATATTTCCTGGTACTGACCGCTCCAAAACCCTACAGTAAATAATCTTTTATGTAGTTTTACAGCTTTTCTTTTTGTAATTTATGTTGCCAACTTTTTACTCAGATTACCATGCTCCTGCACAGTGAATAAACGATGACTGAGCAGCTTCACCCAGTTTGTCGCATTTCTGAGCTATTCAATTTTTTCATGATCAGATTTTGAGTTTGCATGAAAACAGAGATATTTTAAGAATTTTTCTCTTCAGTTCTTGAATTATATCAGCCACCAGAATTTAAACTTTTTGACCCAGAAAAAACAGCACAACAAGGCACTTGTCATTGCTTCTTTATTCCCTCACAGGAGAGTCATAACCTTGTTGAATATCCAAGCATTCACATTTCTGTATCTGAAAAATGTCATTCACTGCCTCATCCTTTTAGATCTGCTCAGGTTGTTAACCTCTTGAATTTTGGGGATTCACAGATATTTTGCTAGGCCGTGTGAAAAAGCAGCTGAGGTTTGAATGTCAAGAACCTGATCCCAGTAGAGAAAAGTGAATGAGAGTGCAGCAAATCAGTAAGGGCTTATTAGAAATTGTTTAAAACACAAACCAGTTTTTGCTAATGGCAAACTTTGAAACTGTTCATACATTTGAAACTAAGCTGTAATTCTGAGTACTGCTGCTAGAGTGAATGTATGTAAGATCCTGCAAGAGGAAGATAGGGAACTCTATGTTCTTAAGACAAAGTGTATTATGGGAAAGAGGTGAATAATACCCCATCCCAAAAAAGTGAGTATATCTGGCCCAAAAGGTTATTTAGGGTTAGAACAAAATAAAGAATAACTGTTACATGGATATTAGCATATCATAAAACATGAAGCCAAAGTAAAAAAAATAAATAAATCACCATGGTGGTCCTTTAAACTGTAAATTAATCAGTCCCTCAGTAGGTGAACTCACAATAGATTTGTTGGTCATTACCTGCTCACTAGGAATCCATTCTATTTAGGATATTTGTACTCCACTGACTTTGAAGTCCTTCTGGGTGTGAATTCCATCATTTCTTCTAACGCAGAGTTCATGCTAAATCATCCATAATTGTTTTCATTTTGTTGCTGAGTGGATCCCACTGATTTAATGACCCCTCTCAGAGGAGATACAGGGGGCACTGTGCTCCTACAGCATGTTGATAATCAGTACACTGACGTTAAAGATCTCATCAGGTTTCTACTCGATAACTTATAGAACTGTGGTAGTAAATACAATTCAACATAATAAAAGGAAAAAAACTCAAGAGTATACAACAGATCTAAAGAAGCCTCCTCCCCAAGTCAAGGAAAATATTAGGAATTTGACCAAGAATGTGAAAAGACTATGAGAACTACTAAGGGAATCCACTCACTTAAGTTGATGTATGGAGTCAAGAATAATTACATATCCTTCATTAGTTATGTTAGAAAACTAAGAAACTACACTTATTAATGTACATGAGTTGTGCTAAATGACAAAACTTACTTAGACCTGGTAGATATTACCAATATTCTAGCAAATAAATTTAGTACAAATTTCACTACTGAGATGATTATCCAAAGCTCTATATCCCATAGCTTTCAAGCACCCAATAATCACTTAAGAACATGTGCTGTAAGTGCTGAACCAAAACTAAGAAAACTTTATCAATGGAACCAGGTAACATACCCAACTGTTTGATGATCAGTACCAAGAACACACGGGTGATACGTCACGGAGGTATGGTGCACAGCACTGGTAATGCCACTCCATAAAGGTGGCAGTTCTACAAAACCTGGAAATGATACATCCATCAGCCCGACAATTCTCATTTTTAAGGCTATGGAGCACATTATAACAGAATAGATAAACTGACAATAAAGATCTCTTTAAGCTAGATCTATAGTAATTTGCCAGGTAGATCCTGTCTAATGAGCCTTTGAGAAGCTGACACAAGCTGTGGACAGAAGACACTACACACACACACACACACACACACACACACACACACACACACACACACACATACATACACACACACACACACACACACACACACACACACACACACACACACACACACACACACACCTTACCTTGATCTGGCCAAGGTGTTTGACACCAACCCTCATCCTAACATAATTGATAAACTAACACATTACAAATACATTCCAATGTGATAAGGTGGATGAAAGACAGAACCAACATGATGCGAGTAGTAGGAACAACATTAGAGAACATGAAGGTGACCAGTGATGTCTCACAGGGCTCAGTGCTCGAGGCACTTTTGCTTGCATTTACTCCTGTAACATACAGATTAAAAATCAAGACCTATGGCTAACCAAGTTTGCAGATCACTGAAACCTGGGAGTCACTGTCAAATCCCCCTCTGACAAAGAAGGCTTCCAGTAGGAACTTACATTTATAAGTGTCTGGTATATTGAAGATAGGCTTAAATTAAATGCTAAAAACACGCAACATTGTTGCATTTGACAGACAAACCATTTCCTCGGTGAATAACACTGATAATATCCCATCTCAGAATGAATATATAGTTAGAGACCTGGGAACCTGGGTTGATAATTCCTTGTCCTTTGACCATCGTGTAGCAGCATTCACCAGGAAATCCTTCTACTTTGAGCAGCAGATCATCCAGATATAAACAGGTCATTGCCCCCTTGTATTCAGCATGGATCAGGCCAATTATAGCATACAATGCCCCCTTTGAGATGTACCACACAAGACATATCAAACAGCTGGAAAGACCCCACTGGTTTATAACAAAGGGGCTCATAGGTTTAAAATCCATAAGTTACTAGAAAAGACTATTTTATTTATTTATTTAGTTAGTTATTTTATTTTATTTTATTTTACATTTGGTTATCGGGAAAGTCCGACTGGACACAAGTCCATTTTCAGCAGAAGCCCAGGGAGAAAAGCTCCAGACAACACATAAAACAAACAGGTGAAGTAAACAATACATAATCTATGGTAATCAAGTTATAACATAGTCAATGTACAAATACACATAGAATAAAGATGAGAAACATTGGATTGTAATTTTGTATAGTACATAGTAAACACAATATACATTCTTTACATAAATGTTGATGGTACATCTATATATTCACATGTGCAAGTGTCATCACTTATCATGGTATTATAAATGGGAAATATCTTATGCTAAAGCCGTACACTTGGGTTGATGTCAGCCAGGAGGATGTGAGTGAGTAAGGGTGGTAAGATCATGTAATAACTGAGTTGTTGTGGCTAGTTAAGATGTTGCTAGTAGTGTGTGTGAACTGGCATAACTGAGAGGTGAGCATCGTGAGGTGGAAATATAAGACAGGGATGAGTAGTGAACATAATGTTTAGGTGGTAAAATAGTTCAAGATTTCAGGTCAGTATAAGCCAAGTAGAGACAATAACAGTGGGTTTTAAAAGAATGCAGGTTGGTTAGTTCTGTTGGTTGAAAAAAAAATGTTATCGCATATTGGGTTGAGGTGAAAAAGATTAAGCAAGTGTTTATCCTGGGGAGTTACAGGAGCATAACCAGTTTTTTGTGTAGTGCTTTGAGGTGCTTTTTAAGTGTTGTAATGGAGCTAATGGAGGTCAAATGGGTAGGTAGGGTATTCCAGGCTTTGGAAATAAGGTAACTGAAGAGAGATTTACCTGCATCATTATTTACTTTGATGACTTCTATGTGGTTTTGGGTTCTAGATCTTAAGGTTCTTGATGTAGAATATGGTTTAATTAGATTCTGGAGTGTTGGAGTTTTAGCTGGGTAGTAGTACAGTTTGTGAGCTAATGCCAATTGACTGAGTTTCAGATGTTGAGGTCGCTCAAGCCAGTTTAGTTGATTCAGAGTATCACAGTGATGGGTCCTATATTGGGATTCAGTAGCAAATCTGGCAATCTTATTATAACAAGATTCCAGTTTCTTCAGATCAGTTTTGCAGAGGATAGTTAGAACTGGGGATGCATAGAGGAGGGTAGACAGCAGGTGTGTCCTAGCTATAGTGGTTTTGGTATGTTTATTGAGAAATTGCTTGTTCCTATAGAGGGGTCCTATTTTTTTTGTGAACTTTCTTTATTGTTAGGACTATATGGCTGCTGCATCTAAGGTTGTTGTCTATTTCTACACCTAACAATTTGGTATGTGAGGTAGGGTCTATATCATATGAGCAAATAGGAAAAACCACGAACGCTCATAATCTCGAAAGTAACAGACCTCAAAGTCCTTTTTCTGAGATCGCGGTACAGTGAAGAATGGAATATTTGCCCTTTCCTCACTGTAGTGTGATCTCGGAGTTGGAATATATGTATTTAGTTGGGGGGGCACAGCCCCCCACAATAACAAGTTTAAGGTCCGGTACTTTTGAGATTGTGAGCGTTCGTGTTTTTTCCTGTTAGCTCATATGATATACACTCTGTGAGGTAGGGGTGATCATGGTTTTATTGTTGGACATAATGGTAACATTGTTGCCTAAGGGGGGGGGTTCTGCAAGGGTTGAAAAGTAGTAGTTTTGTTTTATTTGGGTTTAAGATAAGCTGTGAGTTAGTGAACCATGTCTCAGCTTCTGTGAAACAGTTTTGGGTTAGGGAGTGGAGGTCATCTATTGTATGGGTTGCACATATGATGATGGTGTCATTAGCATATTATACTACTGAAGCCTTGGGGGTGGAGGTTGAGAGCTGATTGGTAAATAGACAGAATAGTAGAGGACCAAGTATGGAGCCCTAAGGGACTCCTAAGGATACTGGCAGGAGAGAGGATAGTCTAGGGTGGGAACTGGCACAGCTTAATGATCACAGCACTCAACCTGGAACTTCCTCTGATTCCTATGAGTGATGCAGGACTTAATCAAAGGTTGACATGACTTATTAGCCACAGTGAAAGTCAGGCTGATAAATTATGCATCACCATGAAGTTATTTTAATAATGAATTTTTTAACTTTTTAAATAATTCCATGATATAATGATGCTCTTTCATGTAGCTGGGTATTTCCACAACTGCTAAAAGTATCGAAACCCCCTGCATAGCTCTCAGCATTCCATCTTCAAACTGTGGAACACTACCACTCTTTATGCGGAATAAATGGGCAAAGTGGGGAACCTATACTAACAGTTTACTAACAACTTCAATTAGGGAGCTCACAGAAAGGTTAAAATGTGTAACTTTATACTTATAAAAAAGTTATTTTGATGAATTAATATGATTCAGTATTATTTACCATGGATATCAGTTAAGAAATTCGTAACATGGAGTGTGTGACAAACCCTTTCAATGTGGAACAATGAGGAACATAGCCTTTTTAAGACTCATAGTGAGGTATACTTGACAGGTATGATCTCCTGGACACTCTGTATATGCACATGTTTACCCATGCATATACTATGCAGTGGTATTCTGCATGAGTCACTAAGGTGTGGTTTCGCAGTTTGGTTTTCGGTACTTGCAGAATGTTTTTTTTAATTCAAATAAATGTCTGCACAAAGTAAATTCATTATATTTTCGTACTGGGTTATCTGTAGACCTGAAGTGGATTATTGATCAGATTGGTTTGTAATGGTTAAGAGTAGTTTATCACCACTAAAACAAATTTATGTGCACAATGAAATAGATGGATGTGATGGCAAATTTTAAGGTCTGTTACAATATATATTTTGACTCAATGACCTATTTTGAAGCACTTTTTATCAGTTTAGTTTGTTTAGTCCTTCACTGCTCTTCTTAAAAATGTCCCTACCACCTCTCAATTGTGTTTTGTACTTTCTTTGATTATTTTTGCTGCCTGGGGTGCATCATGTGTGGATGATGAAACACCACCTGTCCATAGAAAAGAAACTGCCCAAACAACAGGACATTTTTATGTTATCTGAATATTTTGCACCAGGTATTTTCTGGCCCACATAATATTAACAGTGAATATAATATATATAAATAGACTACCCCATCAGTGAAGCATATGTCCCTACCCTCTGGGGGGAAAAGCCACATTCTTCCCCTCCACAAGAGTGAATTCAACTGAACTCCCCAGTTACAAACCCATTGCCATCCTCTCCCCTCTATCAAAAATACTCAAAAAATGCATCCAGTCACAACTCTTTCACTACCTCACACAAACTAACCTCCTCTCTTCACCTCAGTATGGCTTCTGTCTCCACCACAGTACCTCTACCACTTAATTAGTTTCACCAATACAGTAAACACAAATAGGAATGACAGAAACCTGGTAACTGCCCTCTTCCTTGAATTATCACACAGCCTTTCACTCTGTTCTTCTACACAAACTTCATAACCTAGGACTTAACACCACTGATATAGCATGGGATAGTAGCTCCCTCCAAATTAGAGCTCAAGCTGCAAAGTGGCAAAAGACATCTCATCCTTCCTCCCTGTCCCAGTCAGTGTACCACAAGGATCAGTCTTGGGACCCATTCTCTTTAACATCTTCATCAATGGCCTACATAAAGCCTGTAAACTTGCATCCCTAGTACAATGTGCAGATGACACCACAGTTACCTGCATCACAAAAACTATCAATAAACTACAAGAATTTACCCAGGAGTCCTTCATCTCTATAGAAACCTGGTTGGCATTTACACAGCTATTCTTTAACCTAAGTAAATCCAAACTAACCATATTTACTCCCAAACACCCTGCAGTCAACAAAACCTCCTTGTCAGTTACCTCATACAACAAAACAAAAATGTAATTTGTCACACATACTAAACTGCTAGGCATCTGTGTAGATGAGAACCTAAAATTTGACAACCTAACATTTGACAAACACATCCAAAATATAATGAAATGAATTATACCAAAGGACTTCCAAGATGGCTGTACATTGAGTAAAACATTAATTTCAGCTCTCACAGTGTAAAACAGAAAGACAGTAAACTCATATTTTTGGGTAGATTTCTGTAACTGGCTAGTAAGTGCACTGCCAGGATGCCAACAAAAAGAATTTCACAGAAACTGAAAGAAAATCAATCACAAATGGTGAGGAAAAAACACTGACTGGGAAGAATTCTGCAACTGTTAGCAAATAGTAGTGCAAGCTCCAGCTTTGGTGCAAGACATGACTTCCAGTAACCTATAGGAAAAAAATAAGTCAAATGTTCTCAGAGCTGATTAAAATAAATTAAACACTGAAGGATTATATCAACTCAAATAAAAAAGCTGGAAAAAAATGAAGGAAGCTTTAAAAAGATATTCTGATGAGGTGATAAAATTGCAAAAATCAGAGGTCAAAATGAAAAAAAGGCTGGCTGAATATGAGACTGTTCAAGAAGAGATGTTTAAAAAAATAACAGAATTAGAGGGAAGAGCACATAGGGAAACCATAAGATTTTCTGCTGTATCTGAGACCCCGGAGGGAACACACTGCATTATTTTTATTAAAGCACAAACCAGCAACTAGACTGGTATTCCAGAACAGCAGCTGTTAACTGAAAGGGCACATCATGCGTATGCACCAAATCTGGCCAGGAGAAAGCAACCTAGACCTAAGATGCAGTCCTACCAGTAGAAGGAGTTGATTCTGACAAAACTGTGGCAGAAGAACAAAGCACTAAAAGTGGGAAGCTTTAGAGTGTTTGTGGAAAATGATTACTCACTGTACACCAAGTAGAAAAGGAGTAAATTTATCCCACTAATCAGGGAATCAGGGAGTGTTGAGTAACAGGCATAATATTCAAACTGCTGTACCCAGCTATTTTCAGAATATTCTTTCCTGGAAGGACAAAATAATTTTTTGATGCAGAGCATGCTAAGGAGGAAATACATAGCTTTGTCCAACAAAAAGTGAGTTATGAAACAGAAGGAGATACTGCTTTTTGCTCTTCTGATAATACAGATCACAGAGAGACTACAATGTAAGTGAAACCTTTTCCAATGTTTCAAAGGAAAATGCTTGAAAGACAGAAAAAAAGCATAAAAGTTGACTAGACAAACCAGGAGTACATTGGAAATGAAGCAGAGACTGGATTTGGGAGATGCAGATCAACAAGAATAAAACTAGCAACTCGGAAACTGACAAATAAATATGGGATTACAAAGCATTGATTATATTTGTGAAATATGACAGAACAAGAAAACTTGGAAATATTGGCCGTTTTTGACTTTGTTACACTTGAGGGGACTCTAAAGCATAAGCCCTACTTCATGCCCTTAATGTTGGGAAGAACATTTAAGAGGGGGGAAGAGAAAGGAAAGCATTATCTGTAAATAAAACAAGATCTTTGTTCTCAATAGTAGTGTTTTTATTATGTATGATATAGTCTGCATATTATAAAGTAAAGCTTTCTAAGTTGAGTTTTGCATGTAATGGGGATACTAAAGTAAACAGATGCCCCTGTTTTTTTCCTTCTTCTTTTCCATTGTTCAGTTTTAAGACATAGAGGCACTGCAACATAAAAAAAGAAGAACATTTTCATCAAAACAGCAGGATACAAGAAAAAATGATGTGCTTTTTTTCACTCATGCATAGGGAAATGATTGGTTTAAGGCCCTTGGCTTTATCTAGTAACAAATGTTAAGACAAAGCAAATGAATAATAAACAACATTGTCTATCAAATAAATGAGTGCTTGTAGAAGCAACTCTGTATCTGGTTCTCATGACTCCATGAAGACAATTTGATAAAAAGCAACAGAAACAGAATATGTTGGCTATGAGATAATGTTTTCTACTATGAGATAACGTTTCCTGAAAGCATTCAACTGTTTTCCCAATTTGGGAGAGTAATAAAGGTAAGACAAAACCAAACAGCACTTAGTAGAAGTACAGGCTGTGCAATGCATCTTAGTATGTATAACCTTCTATATATATGTTAATCCAAGTCTGTGAGTGTAGCTGTCAGTCTGGGACAATTGTTCCTATTAGGAGGATAAAACTTCAGTATTTGAATATGTACATAGTTTTGTGGGTTTTAGGGGTGTATTGGAGTGTGTGTGTGTGTGTGTGTGTGTGTGTGTGTGTGTGTGTGTGTGTGTGTGTGTGTGTGTGTGTGTGTGTGTGTGTGTGTGTGTGTGATTGTGTGTTTGTTTGAGGGCTTTCAATAAAACAAAAAGTTTTGTATGATGTGATATACACTGAAAAGGATATGACAAGAAACAACTATATAATACATCAAGCTGACAAACATTAGTGTATGCATGTAACACAAAAGCTGGAACTAGACACTTTAAAAAATCTGTTGCACATAAAAGGTGGGAATAACAACTTTTTAACATAATGATGCTTTCTGTATTATCTTTAAATGTAAAAGGTTTCACAGATATATACAAAAAAGAAAGAGTAGTAAAAATGCAGAGTGAAAATAGATATGCTACAGGAGACACATTTGGAAAAAAACTGAACATGTGAATTTGATAAAGAAAGCTTATCAGGATGGTAATTCAGTGGGATGTCTGGGACAAAGGAAAACAAGAGTACTTATATTAACCACAAGAGGAGCTCCAGTAATGATAGAAGAGGATTAAAAATATAATAATGGTAGATTTGTAGTGCTAAAGGGCTACTGGCAAGGGAGGAGGATTACACTGGCATGTATTTATATTCCACCTAAAACAGCTATAATGGAGCTTAGGAAAATTCTGGGAGAAATAATCAGCTTTCAGCATGGATTATTACTTATAGGTGGGGACTGAAATTTGATTTGCAGCAGTGAAGATGTATCTGGGGGTTCCAAAGGGAAAAAATATAACAAAAGAAGGTAGATATTTGAAGAAATTTATGAAAATATTTAGCATGGAAGATGTGAATTCAGTAGTAGGAATTTGGAGTGAATTTACATATTATTCCTCAAGATACAAAAACTGGACTAGACTAGGCAGAACATATATTTCACAGGAACATGTGCATTTAATTGAAAGTTTTGATATGCATCCAGTACCTATTTCAGATCATGTCCGGTAATAACTAAAATAAAAATGCAGAGTAATGAAATAAAAATGAGACATTGTGCTTTCCCACCTATCTGTTGAAAACAGGAATTTAAGGAATGGGTAGTGGAAATTATTTGTGATTTATTAGAGAAGACAGAAATTTCTACTAAAAATATAGCTAGGGAGTGATATAAAATTTAAGTGGAATTTAAGAATAAGGTGGAAATGAAAGATAGAGAGATATGGTTAAGAAGAAACAATAATTATTTAGAGGGACTGACAAAGGATAAAGTATTGCAGAATAGGCAGAATCTCACTGAAGAAGAAGAGCAGCAATTGCAGAATGCTAAACAGAAAATAAGGCAACTACCTCGATAATATACATGAGTTTAGAAATATTGCTGTTAAATAACTATTTTTTTTATAATAACTCCAGAGTATCAAAACTTTTAGCACAACTCATGCAACAGCAAGTAGAAAGGGTAGTCACCAAGCTTACGGAGCCTATAATAAGTCAAAGACAAAGTCAAAGTGAACTTTATTGTCATTCAGACCACACAACAGTGCAACTGAACAAAATTGTGTTACTTCGAACTCAATGTGCATACAACATATACTGATATTAACAGAACAATAACACATATACTAAAGCTAATCCAACAATAACAACAGAAAGACAATTATGCAGTTCAGTTCCTGTGGTGCTGCTGCGGTACCGTTGTCGCCTCACAGTAAGACGTTGTCCTGTTCCATTCTCAGCTAGAGCGTCTTCTGTGTGGAGACATGCGTGAATGGGTGTACCTTCGTTGAAGGTTGTGCGTCAGGGCCGGCAACTCGGCACGTAAAAATCTACTGCCAATATTTAGTGGACTGAAGTTCCGCTGTGGCGACCCCTAACCGGGAAAAGCCAAAAGACACAACAACAAAGTAACAAGTACAATGACATACACCAAGACTATTCCACTTACATGTCTTCATCAGTACCCAAAATATTGCACAGATAATATATTGCACAGATCAAAATCAGACAGATTTCAAATTGCATGGAATGCTAACTTGGAATATTGCACAGAATGTTAACTTGGCATCGTTAATATTGCACATAAGGTATAAGATTGTACTTTCATAGAGGTATTGCATATGTCTGTGAATTACTTCAGCACTGTCAATCCAGACCTCCATGACTAGCATTGTGTATGTTATTACTGGAGTTCAGAAGTCTGATGGCTTGTGAAAAAAAGCTTCTATTAAGTCTGGTGGTTTTGCAACGTAAGCTACAGTATCTCCTGCCTGAAGACAAACACGAGAACAGACCATGGGCAAGGTGAGTGCAGTCTTTGACTATTTTCATGGCTCTGCTGAAGCACCGAGCAGAGTGCAAATTCAGGATAGATGGGAGCATGGACCTGATAATTCTCTCCACCACTTTCACCACCCTCTGGAGAGATTTGCTATCTGAAACTGTGCAGTTTCTATACCACACCGAGAGATTACTAGTCAGGATGCTTTCGATGGTACCCCAGTAGAAGGTTGTGAGAACTGAAGATAAGGAAGATAACAAGAGATCCTGTAGAGGCACTAGAAATATTCTGAAAATATTATGAAGTCCTCTATAAAGCAGAGAAATATGGAAATCAAGAAAAGGTACAAATGGAAATGTTTATGGAAGAATTAAATATAACAAGGTTAGAGGTAGGTGAAGCTCAGTTACTAACAGTTAGTATAGAAGGAGATGCAATAAAAATGGTGATGTATAATCAATCCACAGGAAAATCCCCAAGAATAGATGGTATTCCTGTGGAAGTTTGGAAGCTAGGAGGGAAAAACTGATAAAGATCTGGAAGCTATTGTTTAACAGTATTTTAAGAGGAGGAGATGCACCAACATCCTGGAAGAAATCGGTGGTGGTTGTAATACCTAAAGAAGGTAAAGCTCTGTCACATCCAGCTTCATACAGGGCCATTTCAATCCTAAACCAAGATTATAAAGTGTTTATGTCTATAATAGCTAAAGGAATGGCAAAGGTGATGCCAAAATTGATAGATATGGATCAATGTGGTTTTGTGGAGGGAAGGCAAACATTTGGCAATACTAACAGAACATTGATGATCCAGAGAGAAGCAGAATGTAAGAAAATACCACTGTTGCTGGTAGTTCTTAATGTAGAGAAAGCATCTGACAGAGTAAGCTGGGAGTTTATGAGCAGGGCAATGGAAGCATTTGCATTCCCTGATAAAGTTATAAGGTTGATTAGGAGGATATATGATGGTTCAAAGGCAAAAATTAAAGTGTGTGGGTTCCTCTCTGATAATTTCTGTTGGAGCAGAGGAACAAGACAGGGGTGTCCTCTTTCCCCTTTGTTATTTGCATTATATTTAGAACAATTGGCAAAGAAAATATGGGACTCAGAAATTCAAGGATATAATTGGTATGGTAGTCAAGAAAAGCTGCCTCTATTTGCATATGATATTATTTTATACCTAATAAAACCAGAAAAGGACATTTCAGTGTTATGGACCATTTTGAGAATGTTTTAAATCTTTTCGGGATACAAAATTAATGAAGTTAAAACAAAGGCAATAGCTGTAAATTATGTACTCACACAAATTGGTTCAGCAATATCCATATTTATGGGACATAATAAAGTGAAGTATTTAGGATTATGGATTAAAAAGGATTTTGGTGTGGCAGCTAAGGATATATGGGAGAAAACTAAACAAAAGATAATACAAAAACTGAGAAACTGCAAGCTCTGATTTATTGATATGGATAGCAAGATACAAGCAGTTAAAACATTTTTAGCCTCTTTAGCTTTATACACAGGTCAGGTAGATTTTTATCAACCAGAGGAGATGTTGTGGATAGCAATTAATAAGGAGCTGAAGGGTTTTATCTGGAGGGGAAAACAGCAAAGGTCAAGAGGGATAAGCTGATTCTTCCAATAGAACACAGTGATCTGGAATTACTCAATTTGAAGGGGGTTTTCAGAGCTACACAGTTAAGGCTTCTATACACAGGACAAGCAGAAAGATATAATTCAAAATGGAAAGGGATGATGACAAAACAAGGGGGAGCTCAAGGAGAGACTGGGATTTTGGATGCAGATTCTTAAGGAGAATAACAATAGCCATACAGAAAGTAACAGAAAGTATTCTAAGAAATAAGACAACACGGGAATGAAAAAAGGAGATTCTGCCAGTAGGGATGACAACAATTAGGGATACAGAAAATAGGTAAGAAGGGGCTGGAATTTATTGGAGAAAACTGGCAAAAGAACCAAGGTATTGGGAAAAAATAATTAGAGAGGGAAGGTAATAGAATGGGAAAATGCCAAGAATTTATTTGGACTTCAGGCTAGAGATTGCTTTCCCTATCAAAGGCTGATATCAGAGTACAGGCAAAGAGAAAGAAATAGGTGGGATCCTAAGTGAAAGACCAGTACTGGTAGAGTTTTTTAGTAGAATCTAGAACAGAAGCTGCTGTTAAAAAAGGAATAATTAGTACAGCATATAAAATATTGCATGATAACTATAAGAATCAATTAGAAGAGATTAGAAAGGACTGGGAAGAGAGATTAGATAAGCAATGCACAAAGAAACAATGGGGGGATATATGTATGTCTCACAGATATGCAACAAAGTCTAGAATATTGAGGATATTTGCTTGGAAGTATTTACATAGGTATGATTATACCCCCAAGTAGACTCCAAAGAATTTTTCCTCATGCCAATAGCAAATATTGGAGGTGGGATGGAAAAGAAAGAAGTAATTGGGAACATATTTTCTGGGAGTGTAATGAGTTGGTAGACTTTAAAAATTCCCTGCAGATCACTCTATCAAAAATACTTGATCAATTTGGTATGACTATTAATGATTTTTCAAGTTATGATGCAGAATCAGAATTGCCTAAACATAGTAAGGCCTTGCTGAGTGTAATTATGGTGGCTGCCAAAAAAGCAATTACTAGAAAATGGAAATCAAGATCTAAACCAACATTACTAGAAGTAGTGAATATAGTAACAAGATAAAGCAACTGGAATTGGGAGCTTTAGAAAGGGGTAGGAGCAAATTACATGGAAAAATGGGAATTGTGGGAACAATACATAACAATACATGCAGATGAGGAATGGCTTAAAAAGACAGGATGTGAATGAGCTATGTAATGTCTAACTGACGGTGACTGGATAGATTATAAGTGATATATAATGTTTGCAACTAAAATTATGTCAATATGATTTATTTTCATTTATATAAATGTATGATTACATATGTCATAAATGATAATTTAATAAAGATGTTTCTTGTTAAAAAAAAAAAAAAAAATACACCAAAACTAGATTCTCTCTATACAACCAAACCCTTCCTCTCAGACACTGTAGCAAAACATATTGCCTCTTCTATCCTCTTGCCTACTCTAACATATTCTGTTCCCATCCTTAACATCCAAGTGACCTTGCTAAACAAACTCAAGCAATGTTATTACAAAATAGAACAACTTGCTACCAGAATTTCAAATATATATATATAAATTAGTCAGTGTAAAATTGGTAACAAACCCATGCCATTACTACTAGAAACTGTAATACAAATTTATCAAATTTATGTTTTTTTTTTGTCTTGATTATACACAGATCTTTCTGTTTTTAATATCTCAGGAGTCATCAGGTAAGTTAGTCAAGCTGGGTGTTCCAATAGGGCTACTTATACTGGAACGAATATGGACACCCCAACATCAACATTCTTAACAAGTGCTGACCAAGATGCAGCTTTTGCAATTGTGCAATCAGAATATTTCTGAAGGAGTAATAAATAATTGTGCATACATAAAAAAAATAAATAAATGCAGTTATATTATAAAATGACTTCAAGGTGTTTTTGAGATACAAGCGATTTTTTTTAAAAACAAACAATTAATGGATAACACTGTACATTAATATTTATAAGTTTCTAAATTTAAAATATACCTATCTAAGAAACTTAAATGATTTGTATTGTCAACCATTAAGCTACAGTGACTTTGCAAATTCAAGACAGCCAAACTATCGAAGTGAAGAAATGAATGAACAGACTGAATTTTAACAAACTAATAAATAGCTCATAAAAACTGAACATGATTTTACTGAACAGACTTTCATATGCGAAATGTTCGAGTGAATTGTGACTGTGTAATTAAACACAAAGGATTAGTCGGTGTTTATGCAGCAAAAATAAAATCTGTAAGGATATGTGTAAAAACAATGACTATAACATGCCAACATATGAAAAATTGCTTACTTACTGGTTAGGGTATTAAAAAATACCTAAATAGTTAAGATGTTTGTGAATGAATATTGCTACAGTTTCAAAATGGCAGAGTACATCACACTTCCTAATGCTGTTGTTGCTATTCTGAAAGATCAGACAGCTTATTCTCAGACAACAGTGTTTTATTATATAACTAATGCCATCCCAAATAATCAAATAATCCGAGTGTCGTTTAATGAAATTGGCACAATGATGTACTGCTGTGCACTTTTGTACCACAAGTTAAACCATTTTAAATATTTCACAGAAGTTGGATGACTTATAAAACACTTGAATGCAAATGTTTGGAAACTGCAGCATGTTTGGGTTTCATTAGAGAAATGAAATGTGACAAAAAAGCATCCAGGAATATAAAAAGTGTCTGTTGAGCACTGCCTTAACATTGTCAATTTGGAGAGGACTACCCACGTATTAAGAGGTAAAGGCTTATGTGTCTTAAGTAGTGAAAACATAGATATGAGAATGGTCGCTAAGGAGGACCTAACAAATGAGAATGTATTAAACTTAGTAGTAGCAATGGAAACAGCAACCAGATATTAAACATAATCATAACAAGAGACAGGTGAGGATGCTGTTAACAGAATGTCTATTAACTGTCCTAAAAAGCAAGCATGTTTTCTGTGTGACATAAATTTCATATAAAGCCAGTATGTGTGGCTCTGAATAAAAAATCCTGGTGAAATTATTATAAAAATGGCTGAGTGCACACGTGGAAAAATGACAAAAAGAAACGAAATGGCCAACACATGATTCAGGAGAGTAAAAATGAATCAAACCATAATTTAATACAAATTAATAAATACCAGAAGTGATGAGGAATCAGCCAAAACAGAGCCAGACACTGAAGAAGAACATGAACTGATATGACTGACAAGTTATTTTGATCACTTCAATAGTGATAGAAGTAAAATCAAAAATATGAACAATCTGTATACTCTTTATGCAGGAATGAAAAAACTATTTTTGGGATTCATGAACACTCTTGTAGGCTTTGCATGAAGTCTACATGATGTTTACATGTTAGCAAGATGAGCGTCAGCGCTAATGGCATATACATGCTGCTTATCATACTAACATGAATACAAACACGTTTTCACGGGCAGCAACAGAGTTGACAGCCAGTAAAACATGTTGAGCAGTGCAAGCTTACACAGTAAACCAACAAGCTATTGGCAAACCTATTAAGCACACTCACACTGACAGCAGGAAAAGCAACATAGAGCAAATAATGCAAGCTGTACCAGGCAGGAAAGTGTACTGAGTATAATGTGCACATGATTCAAGCATATGACTACAGAAAGAAGTAAGAGGGTAGGGGAAATAATAAGTACAACTACAATAGATAGGTTACCACATAGGGGAAACTGTATTGAGAACAATGTGCACAGAAATCAAAGAGATGTATACAGAAATATGGAAGGAGGGAGTGTAAATCTTTAAATTATAGTAAGATAATTGATATGAAGGTGATTATCTCACAAAGACTATTGTGTAATGATAAAATTGTGCAAAATGTATGTTACAATAATTAATGGTGGTCACACTTCCTGAGCAGATATAGGTAAATAAAAGCAGATATAATATTATAGGATGTGACAGTTATACAGATTAACATTGTGACTGGGGAATTACATGACATATTGTGAAAAACTGAAAGGCTGCCAGCCCAGCCAGATAGAATCTTGCAAATACGTTTATGTGATTTGTAAATATTAATATAATCCACAGGCTGGTTTTACAAATGTAAAAGAGAACTATATGTTATGATTGAACTATATGTTGTACTGCGCTTCACAAATTTAAAAGCAGTGCTCTCTGCTGGAAGAAAGCTGATAAAGTATTTTATGACTGTTTGATCTCAAATCTTGGAGACATAATGTCGAAGGAATTCCTTCTATTGTTTTGAGACCAGAGTTAATTGCTAGATTTTACATGTATAATGTCTTTTATTGCTGTGGGTTCCTGGCAGCTGTAAGATCAAAGATATGTTAAACTCTGAATTTCTGTTAGCCAGGGAACCAGAGAAGAATGATGTAATCTAAAATGAGTCACCAGTGATGTATTACAAATTGAAGAGATATCAGAGAGAAAGAGAGAGCATTTTGCATTTGCCTTCAGAACTGACATCACCAGCACTTGCTTTGCTCTGTATATAAGTAGGATCTTAGACTTTAGTATTTCTCTTAGAAATAGATAGAAAATAGTAAGCTTAGTCTAGCTGTTTTCTGGGTGGCCACGGTGGTGCAGCGGTTAGCATTGCCGCCTTACAGCAAGAGGTTCTCTGGTTCGATTCTCGGCTATGGTGCCTTCTTTGTGGAGTCTGCATGTCCTCCCTGTGGTCGCATGGGTTTCCTCCGGGTGCTCCGGTTTCCTCCCACATCCCGAAGACTTGCAGTAGGTGGACTGGACACTCTAAATTGGCCCTAGGTGTGAGTGTGTGTGTCTTCTGTGGAAGGTTGGGTGCCGGGCTGGCAACTTGACACTATAAAACTCCACTGCCAATCATGAGCGGACAGATGATCTGCTGTTGTGACCCCTAACCAGGAAAAGCTGAAAGAAGAAGTCTAGCTGTTTTCTATATTTATGTCAGACTATTCTACAGTGTTATTTTAAGCATTTTCCTGTGTCTGAACTCTTGATTAGTACTGTATTGAATTGAGGAGATTTGTGTTTTTATTATTTATTTATTGCATATTTTAAACCTTTCAATTGTGGCTGTTTTGTGTATTGATAATTTAAGCTCTGGAGTACATGCATGTATGTAGTGATACTGTACAAAGCCACTCCAATAAGCCTTAAAAATTCTGGTCACACTTAACAATTGGATAATAATATTGCACATTAAAATGGGACACCCTTTGGTAAGGGCCATATTAGTAGCTGATATTAATGGTTTGTGGCAGCTAGTACTACCTTATAGACTGGCAGGAAGGGGCATAGCTGGACAACCTGTGCCAGCCTTCCCCAGGAGTGTCTGTGTGCTTGTATATATGTATATAACTCATATCTTAAAGTGTGTGTGTGTGTGTGTGTGTGTGTGTGTGTGTGTGTGTGTGTGTGTGTGTGCGTGTCAGCTATGGATGCAAAGCACTGGCTGGACAGAGAGGGTGCTGGAGGTTTTAGCTTGACCACTAGGCTGAGATCTGTACCCTATAGCTGTGCCAGTGGGGAGTCTTATTTGGGATCTGGAGAGAAAGGGAGAAACCAGCCCCAAACTGACTGTGATCTCTTTGTGCTCTTAAGGGAAATTGTACTTTACTGTGTGTGTACTTGTTATCCTTCCCAATGTGCATGTCCCTCACTGGTGCTAGTTGTGAGGATTGAGGCTCCTTGATTAATGGGTCAGTGCAGGAGTGTCACATATTAATTGGTTGGCAGTGGTGGGATGTCCACACCACATATTAATTGGTTGACAATTGGCTTGTAGTGGTGTGGATAGTGAATTCCTGTAGCTTCTGTACAGTGATCACTGAAGGTGTTTTTCTACTCTAAATCAGCCACACAATGCATATTCAGAGTTCAGATCACAGTTGTTTTATTTCTTTTGTTAGCTTAGTCAGGGAGAGCAGGCAAGCATGTCAGCAGAGGAGTACGGCAAGCTGACAAGGAGCCATTTGGCTGAGATGTGCCATGCTAAGGGACTGGTGCATGGAAACCTGACTAAGGCAAGCATGATTGCAGCTTGGGTCACAGCTACATCTGAAAACAGCAATCAGGAAGATGATCAGACTGGCCGTGGAGGTGTACAACACTCAGAGAATGGACAGCTCAACCTTTCTGCAGAGGACTTAAAAATCCATATGGAGCTAAAGAGACTTGAGTTGGAGGCCAGGCATTTGGAAACAGAAGCAGAAGAGATACTTTGATGTCTACAGGCTGATGAGAATGAGAAACTGTTACGCCTGAAAGCTGAGGAGAAGAGGCAGAGGCAGCATGAAAAAGAGATGTTGACTCTTTGCCAGAGTCATGCAGGTAATGGGGAAAGGAGTAACTGGACCCCAGAAGCACAAAAGGTCAGTAAATGTCTTCTGCAGTTTACAGAGGGGGATAATTTTGATAGTTTCATTCATATGTTTGAGAGGGTATGTAAACAGTATGATGTTGATCAAAGGCTCTGGGTACAGTTCCTGACTCCCTTACTCCATGGTAAAGCTGTAACTGTGTAGTCTAAACTTTCTGATCATGAATTTTTTTGATTATACTGCTGTTAAGAATTGTCTGTTAGAATTTTTTAAGCTAACAACTGAAACTTATAGGAAAAAGTTTCATGAGCATAGATGCAAGACAGATGAAAGTGTGTGCAAATATGTTACTGAACTAAGCGCTTAGTTTCATAGGGGTCTATATTAGAACATCAAAGTTTCAAAACTTTGAATGTTCTAATATCAAACCCTATTCAGCGAAAGATGAAAATATCGAAGCAACAGAAAACTGAATTCTTTCCTAGGGAAAGAATTTGGTTGTCCGTTTCTGTTGCTTTGGTATTTTCAGCGCTGTGGTGGAAAGTTATGGGTCGGGTTCAGGTAAGTGTGCGATTGAGTGCGGGTTAGGTTAGTTAGGGTTAAGGTGCGGGTTAGGTATGTGTGCAATTGTGTGGACATGAGGGTTAGGGTGGGTTAGGTGAGTTAGGTTTAGGGCGCGGGTTAGGTATGTGTGCGATTGAGTGGACATCAGGGTTAGGGTGGGTTAGGTGAGTTAGGGTTAGGGCACGCATCAGGTAAGTGTGCGATTGTGTGGACGTGAGGGTTAGGGTGGGGTAGGTGAGTTAGGGTGCGGGTGAGGTGAGTGTGTGTTAGTGATGGACCTTAGGGTTAGGGTTTGGGTTAAGGTAAATGGATATTTAGTTGTGTGTGTATAGTTTAGTGTAGGGTTAGGTGTAAGATTTTAGGTGTATGTGTGTGGATTGCTGTTTGTTTGGTGTGCTTGTGTTGTGTGCATGTGTTTTGGAACAGCAAATTTTTTCCTTAGGAAAAAATTCACTGTTCTGTATGTTCGATGTTTGCAGCTTTTGCTGAATAGGGTTCGATTTTAGAACATTTGAAGTTTTATAACTTCGATGTTCTAATATAGACCCGTTTCATAGGTGGGTAAGTGGATGTCAGCTCACCACTTTTGAAGGGCTGGCAAACCTTTTGGTGAGGGAACAAGCCCTTAGCACTTTGCCTGAGGACATGAGGATCTGGTTAGCTGATAGACAATGTGCTACTTCAGATGAGTTGGGGAAGAAAGGAGACCTATACCTAGGCAAGCAGGGCATCTCTGCACAGGAAAGGGACCCCCCCAGTACTGCTCATGGGTCTAAAGGAACCCATGGTGGGCAACCCAGATTGCCCCAACAGAATCTGCCAGTAGCAGGGGAAGCCACTAGTCCAGGTAGATGTCCAGGACCCAGGGTTAAATGTTTTGAATGCAACCAGTGGGGCCATGTGGCATACACATGTCCACAGAGGCAAGGTGGGGGACAAAAGGTGAGAGAGTCAGTAAGTGGGAAAGACAAAATGCAAATAGTAGTTTGTCTTGAGACAAGGGTACCAAACTACCATCCTGCAGATGTCCTGATAGGGAAGGATTTGGATGAGGCAGTACCATGTGTTTATGCAGTTACACGGAGTCAGGCTTCAAGACAAGCATGTGGGTCTGGTAGCATGGGGAGACCCAGACAAACTGCATACTTGCAGCCAGGACTGGTGATGTGGTTACATCAGGGAGGGAGCTACCCTGTAGTAGTGAGACAGAATGTGAGCCACAGCTGCTTGTGGGTACTGATGTTCCCTTGGATAGAGTGACTGCAAAGGTAGAGGTGAGTAGTAGTACCCAGGCTGACAGTGAAGCACCACTGTCAGAGGATGCCAGACTTCCTGTGGAAGGGGAGCAGGGAAGGGTTACAAAGAGAGAGTTGAGACAGGCACAGCTCTCAGACCCTACTCTGCAAGGTCTGAGGCAGGTAGCTAGTGAGGCGCCTGATTCTCAAGGGAAGGGGGAATCTGTATACTGGGACAAAGGATTACTGTATAGAGAGTGGACCCCTGAGGGAGGGCTAGAAGATGAGAGGATACAGCAGTTGGTAGCACCTAGAGCCTACCATCTAGCACTTCTAGCCATAGCCCATGATATTCCCTTTGCAGGTCATATGGGCATAAAATGTACAAAGAGACATATTATGCAGAACTTCTATTGGCCTGGAATTTCCAGAGATGTAACAAGGTACTGCAGGACCTGTGAGTAGTACCAAAAGGTAGGCTAGGCAGGAGACAAGGTGAGAGCTCCTTTGATACCTTTGCCTGTAATTGAGTACCCATTTCAAAGGGTAGCTATGTATATTGTGGGGCCTCTGAGTACCCCAAGTTCCACAGGGAAAAGGTATGTCTTAGTGGTAGTAGATTATGCTACAAGATACCACGAGGCCGTGGCTTTGTCCTCCATTGAGGCGAAAAAGGTGGCAAATGCTTTGCTAGAGATTTTCAACAGTAGATTTCCCAAAAGAAATACTGACTGACAGAGGTGCCAATTTCATGTCAGACCTGCTGGCTTGTCTGTGGAAGCACTGTGGGGTGAAGCATCTAAAGACCACCCCTAACCACCATCCACAGACTAATGGTCTTGTTGAGAGGTTAAACTCTACAATCAAGTCCATGCTACGGGCATTTGCAGACCAGTTTAAGAGGGAGTGGGACAAATATTTGCCCTAACTGTTGTTTGCTTACAGATAGGTTCCCCAAGAATCCACAGGTATTTTATCCTTTGAGTTGGTGTATGGACATAGGGTGAGGGGGCCTCTAGACTTAATTTGTGATTTGTGGGAAAGTGAGTGTGAATCCCACAAGGAGTCTGTTGTGGCATATGTCCCAAACCTGAGGACAAGGCTCAGGGAACTCATAGGCTTGGCCCAGGAGAACATGGAAGAAGCTCAACAACAGAAAAAGGTCTGGTATGACAGGAATGCTCGAGCTAGAGAGTATATTGTAGGACAGCAGGTAATGGTTCTCATTCCTGTCAGACACAACAAGCTGCAAGCATCTTGGGAGGGACCCTACAAGGTGGCAAGAAAAGTAAGTGATGTTAACTACATGGTAGAACTGCTAGGCAGGAGGCAGGAGCGCAAACTGTGCCATGTTAATATGATGAAACCTTACCATGATAGGGAGGCCCTTGTGATGAGTATTTGCAGTGGATTGTGGGAAGAGTATGAGGAAGATCTGGTGACTAATCTCCTCAGTGAGGCTCGGACTGACACCTCAGTGGAAGGGGTAGCAATGTTCCAGCAGCTATCTCCTACCCAAGTTTGAGAAATCTGAACAATGTTACAGGAGTTTGGGGGCATGCCAGGGTGCAGGTGGATACAGGAGCCCAAAGGCCTATTAGGGAGACCCCTTACAGGGTGCCTGAGAGAGTCAAACAGACTCTGAGGGAGGAGACATAGAAGATGTTGGAACTTGGGGTAATTCAAGAGTCCAACAGTCCCAGGACCTCCCCAGTGGTGCTGGTGACATAGAAGCATGGCAGCATCAGGTTCTGTGTGGACTACGGGAAATTAAGTAGTCACACAGAGTCAGATGCTTACCTCATGCCTAGAACAGATGAAGCCCTAGAGCAGCTGGTGAGGCTAAGTATCTTACCACCATTGATCTTACCAAGGGTTACTGGCAGGTGCCCTTGACTCCCAGTGCTAGAGAGAGTTCAGCCTTTTTGACTCCTTTTGGCTTGTATGAGATCACAAAGATGCCCTTTGGGATGGAAAATGCCCCAGCGACTTTCCAGAGGCTAGTAGATCATATCCTAGTAGGAGCATAGGTTCATAAGGTCATAGATTAGTATTAGGCTGACTGCTCTTGTGAGCCATTTTAAGCCTAGCCAATTATCCCTTGTGAGACTCAAAACGCTGCACCTCGTGTTTGTAAGGCAAACGCCTTAACCATTAGGCCACCCTCCCACCCAGCAGGAGGGTTTGCCCTTGCTTACCTTGATGATATTGTCATCTACAGCTATTCCTGGCAAGAGCACCTTCAGCATGTCATGGAGGTGCTGGGCAGACTGCAGAAGGCAGGGTTGATCATTAAGCCCAGCAAATGTCAGGTGAGTATGGCTGAGGTCTCCTATCTGGGACACAGAGTGGGGAGTGGTAAGATCAGGCAGAACCTGCCAAAGTGGAAGCCATTCATTCATGGCCTGCACCTGCTACCAAAAAGCAGGTGATGGCATTCTTAGGGACAGCAGGGTACTACAGAAAGTTTATCCTCAGTTATAGTACCATAGCTGCTACCCTCACAGACCTGATAAGGAAAAACAGGCCAGATAATGTAATATGGACCACAGCAAAAAAGATTTGGGAGGACCCCCTTTGATAGCCAGTCCAGATTACAGCAAATAATTTGTTGTGCAGGTGGATGCTTTGAATCATGGGATGGGGGCTGTACTTAGCCAGATTTCTTCAGAGGGAGAAGAGCACCCAGTGGTTTATCTTAGTTGTAGGCTCTAACCCAGGGAGGAATGCTATGCTGCTGTAGAAAAGGAATGTCTAGCCACAGTGTGGGCACTGCAGAAAGAAAGCTGATAAATTAAAGCATTTTATGACTGTTTGATCTCAAAGCTCTGAGACAGACTGTCTGGTCGAAGGAATTCCTTCTATTGTTTTTAGACCAGAGTTAATTGCTAGTTTTTATTTGTATAATGTATATCATTGCTGTGGGTTCCTGGCAGATGCAAGATCAAAAATATGCTAAATTCTGAGTTTCTGTTAGCCTGGGAACCAGAGAAGAATGATGTAATCTAAAATGAGTCACTAGTGATGTATTACCAATTTAAAAGATCTCAGAGAGAAAGAGAGAGCATCTTGTATTGGTCTTCAGGAATGACAACATCACAAGCACTTGCTTTGCTCTGTATGTATGTAGGATCTTAGACTTTAGTATTTCTCTTAGACATAGATAGAAAATAGTAAGTTTAGTCTAGCTGTTTTCTATATTTATATCAGAATATATTACAGTATTATTTTAACCATATTCCTGTGTCTGAACTCGACTAGCACTGTGTTGAATTGAGGAGATATGTCTTGTGTTTGTATTATTTATTTATTAAATATTTTAAACCTTTCAACTGTGTCTGTTTTGTGTAGAGATAATTTAAGCTCTAGAGTAAATTGCATGTATGTAGTGATACTGTACAAAGCCACTCCAATAAACCTTAAAAGTTCTGGTCACACTTACTAATTGGATAATAATATTGCACAGTAAAACTGGACACCCTTTTTTAAGGGCTTATTAGTAGACATTATTAGTGGTTGGTGGCAGCTGGTACTACCTTATAGACTGGCAGGAAGGGGCATTGCTGGACAACCTGTGCCAGCCTTCCCTAGGACTGTCTGTGTGTTTGTATATAACTCATATCTTAAAGTGTGTGTGTGTGTGTGTGTGTGTGTGTGTGTGTGTGTGTGTGTGTGTGTGTGTGTGTGTGTGTGTGTCAGCTACTTGGGTAGGGACATAAAGCACTGATTGGACAGTGAGGGTGCTGGAGGTTTTAGCTTGACCACTAGGCTGAGATCTCTACCCTATAATGATATGATGTAATGTAATGGTTGTTGTGTGATAGCAGTACATTTACACAAAATGATTCCTTATGCTAGAACTGAACATCAAGCTGTACAACTCCTCCAACTACATATGGCTATTAATCACATGTGCTACAGTGAAACTATTATCATAGCTGTTGAACTGCACCTATGGGAAATCATTCAATCCACTGTACTTCATTTAGCCATAATTTTTAGCTGTTAAAATGGATAGAGGAGGCCTCTGACACTATATTTTACAAAGTATAATTGTGTGGCATGTCTTTCCTGCAGAACAGTTGCAGACACAAATGCTTACAGTCAATCAATGCTAGTTCGGAACTCTTGCCCAAGTGTTGAGAAAATCAACACCATAGTAGCATCAATGAATGTGGCATAGTATAAGTACATTGCCAACTGTCATATGTGTGATCATGTGAAAACATTACAGCATGTATATGAATCAATGAATATTGTCCCTCTTCTGAATCTTGCTGTATGTCAAACAACATTGCTTGATGCTAAGTATACCCAAACACATCCTGCAGCACCTTACTGTGGTCACTGTGATGGTAGAACAGCAATTATATGCAATATAATCCTGTATTGGAACACGTGCCTTATTTAGGCAACAACATGCATTACATCGTCTTGTGTCCTCAGTCCAGAGTAGGTGTCTCACTACAACTGTGATGGAGGGACAATCTATTCAAATGACATCAGTTTTCACCAACGGAAATGTAGAATAAACTGTTGTAACAAGAAACAACATCTACACCTGAACATAGTTCAGTTGGATGAAGCATTGATGTTGGGATTTGAACTATATAGCCAACATCACAGGCTAATGAAAGTTTGCTGAAACACAAGGGCAACTACAGATTTATTTCACAACTGTGACAGTGCACATTTCAATAGATGACATCACCATTGTATATTGCCTTAATGTTTCCACTAAAAAGTGGTAACACAGTGCAAGCACACTATAAATATACCTCATATATTTATTTGCAGACTGTTCTGGACAATAAGACAAAGAAACACACACTCACAGAAAACAGTCATTCCAGTATTCAAACTCCCCACATATGTACTGAGACAATTTACATATTTATTTATTTATTTATTTAACATTTGTTTACTGGGAAAGTCCAACTTGGAACAATGCCAATTTTCAGCGGAGGCCTGGGGAAAAATGCTCCAGACACATCTTTGTAACATGGGAGGAAACCGGAGCACCCAGAGGAAACCCACACAAACACAGGGAGGACATGCAGACTCCACACAGAAGGCACCCCAGCTGAGAATCAAGCCAGAGAGCCTCTTGCTGTGAGGTGACAATGCTACCGCTGCACTACTGTGCCATCCAAGTGCATTACACGCACATGCCACAGAAGAAGTCTGACTACATGTGAGCCACACTGCATATTGGAAAGGATAACATCAGCTGTGTCATGCAGAGGAAATGTGAGTGGAAAAAATACTTCTACAGTTATGTAAAATTGTAAATGCTGTCAGTACTAAGAGGTGTAAGACATTCCTGTATATTTACAATCACACACACACACACACACACACACACACACACACACACACACACACACACACACACACACACACACACAGTCAGGAGAGTCTTACAGTTATATTCAATCTCCCAACCTATGTGTAGAAATAACCTACATACAAGTGCATTATACACACATGCCACAGGACATGGACTAAATGTGAGATAAACTGTATTTTGGAAAGGATGATAGCTGTGTCATTCAAAGGAGATGCATGTGTAAAGATTACCTCTACACATATATGAAACTGTAAATGTCACTACTAAGAAGTGTAAAATACTCTTACATGCATTTAAACCCACACATGCAGTCAGGACAGTCACACTGCTGGATTTGAACTCCCTACTTATTGACTTGATTCAATCTACACACAATTGATTTATAAGCATGTGCCAAAGGAGAGGTCTGACTTTAATGGTGTGAGAGTGCATTATTGAAATGATGACCTCATCAGTGAGTTGCAGACAGTATGCGTTTGTGGACAGAGTGAAAATGGGATGTGGGAGTGATCTGATGTAAATGTTTTTTCCCCAAGTGGAAGTCAAAGGAGCACAGCTGTTGAATTAATACTCCAATGATGCTAAAAATCTGCCATCAAACACCCAAGCTGGCTGCTGTGAAATTAAAACTCCATACCTATTTAATCCTACAATCTAGAGAGCACAGTCCTTAACTAAAGCACCATCACAGAAGTCTGACTTTGATAGTGTGAATGTACATTTTGTAGAGGATGACATCAGCATTGTGTTCCAGAGAGGATGATGCTGGGAGAAGGGTCTGACATTAATGTGGACTCAACCTGCAGTGTAAAATTAACTCTGAGTTACTATTTTATTGAGGCCAGATCATATTTACACAACTCCACTCACAGTTGATTGACATGAGTTTAGAACCCCTTACCTATTTATGTAATTTAGAGGCCACAGTACTTAATGCAAGAGCAACAGCAGAAGTCTGCTTTCTATACTGTGAGACTGCGCTTTATAGAGGATGATGTTACAATTATGCTGCAGAGAACATGATGCTTGGAGAAGTGTCTGACATTGCTATGGACTCACCCTGCAGTGTAAAAGTTTCTCAGGGCTACTACTTTATTGAGGCAAGCAGTAGTTTAGATCATATTTATATGACTCTACACACACACACACACACACACACACACACACACACACACACACACACACACACACACACACACACACACACACACATACGCACACATGCACACACACACACACACACACACACGCACACACACACACACACACACACACACACACACACACACACACACACACACACACTTCACTGTTGTGAGATTAAAACCCCCCGCCTATCCATTTATACAGTCTAGAGGGCACAGTACTTAATGCAAATTCCACTGCAGAAGTCTGACTTTTACACTGTAACACTGCAGTGTAGGTAGGATTAACTTTTCATTCTCTTTCAGAAAAGATATTATGATGTTGAAGGCTTTGTGCCAATCCATATCTATTGATATGATGGTGTAAGTGCAAAGTTATGATAAATGATACATACATACATACATACTGTTAACTTAAGTCAGCTATGCTGTCCCTAATGCATATTGCAGAACTGAGAGTGACATATACCTATCTTGTGTAGATGAGACACACATACTTGTGAAACACAGTTCTGACAATGAATCATTTATGGATCATCAGGTTATGATGATAGAATGTAAACCTTAATGAATGGTAATAATATTAGCAATGGTGGACTGTCAATACTAAGCAATACTTAATGGTCCAACGCAGGAGGGATAAAAAAACGATCATTTATGTGTCAAAGCAGTATGTGGTTGCATATCATTTGTTAAGTGTCAGCACTGCAGAGCAGATTCAACTGTATAGAGTGAAGTGGTCAGCTAACCACACAGTTCACAGCATTTCATGTGAGTATATTAAGCAATTTCCATGTAATGAAGGAACATAATCCAGTAGCAATACTTATATGTGTTCAAAATCACTTCCTAAAGTATAATGCTGTGGAATGTATTTGCATGGATGCTGGCAAATTGTTAGCACATCCATGATTATACTTTGATGTGTTGAACTCAGACTGTGAAGTACTAGTGTTTAATGGTATTTGGTGATGCTCCCTGGCAACCTTTGCAACCTTTGCACAAATAAGAATCAGATAGGAAATGTTATAATCCCGATTACAGTTACAACAGATTTGTTTTATATTAACATGTTGCACATATGCTCCACATGCTGTATTATACCTTTTCATGTTAGGGCCAAAGCTCATTTCAAAAATGAACTGTTGTACTTGCCTTCCCAGTTTGTATGCCATTAGGCTGTGAGAAAACAGAGTTCTCTGCTGAAGGAAAAAGTGAAAAACTTTCATTTGTTTTGACTTCTGTAACAGGTTTAGTGGCAAGGTGACATTCCACATGTCAACCTAGCTTTTCTGTTTCACAAGGTGTAAACTCACTGAGCTACATGAAAAGGCATAACTGAAACAGAGTTTGACTCCCGTATGCAGATCATTTTACAAAGCATGCCAACATATGATTACTATAATAACATTTTATCATGACTTTAAGAATACCTAGGAATGGCTATTATAAATATGTTGCCTGGCCAAACTGAGTGAGTAATAGCTCCTCAAATAATCTTTTATACCTACTACATATGAGACATGCTCCAAGGAAAATCACAAATTAATTGAGCTTACAATCTAGTGTAAGGCAAACACTCTCCACATTTTTCAGTAACACTTGAAATGCCATTTAGCATCACATACTACAGTTGCTCATTTCCAGACCTTGTGCAAATGTTGAGGACTTCAACTGATAAAACAGAAGGGGCTTAGATAGATACATTGCCAACACATTCACAGGAAAGACACTTGCAAAAAGAGGTGTAAGAGTTTCACCAAAAACTGTATTTGAACCATTGTCAAGATAAAAAAATTAAGTTTATAGACTTGATCACTATCTCAACACCCCACCAAAAAATTGCACTTCATACCTCAAAAAATGAAGATGCCAAATTATGCAAATACGTATCCCGACCTTCTAGAAAAATGGCAGCAATGGAACCTTAACCTCAGCACTGATTATATATGGTGCCGATTAATTAATTTTTTAGTAAAATAGAAACTGGTTTAATGGGAGAGATTGACCAACTGGAAGATAAAAGTGTATCAGATATTTTATTTAACACAGTGGCATCTAACTTCCAACAAATGATTTTAGAGGTTATCTGTGTTTGAAAAGAACCTCGAAGCCAGTAAGAAACACAAGTTAATAAGGGATATCAATGACTTTAAGCATGGCCAGATTTTTGCCTGGCCCAAGAAATATACTAACAATGATGTTCAGAAGAAAAGGAGAGGTTATTTAGATCAGCTGAATACTTTCTCAGTTGAGGAGGTGCAAGCGAATACTAACCAGCTTGCTTCCATGACAGCAACCAATGGTGAGAGAGCAGCATAAGCTATGAGTGAACCAATGACTATTGAATTATCAGGGCAAAATTATGGTGAGTTAACCAATCAGTATTCGACAGGCACAGAAGCAGGAAATGGTGCTTCTATGTTTGGGTGAGCCAGTGAGAGTACCGTTCCAACTATGAACATTATGCAGAATAACCATTTTTGTGAAGCAATTCAAGCCGCTATCAGTGAAACTATAAGCGAACATAGAAATAAAGGCGAGATCAGCATCCAAAGGGAGGTCGAGACAGCAGTCGGAAGAAAAAAAAGGGAAAACAAAAGCCCATTACTGAAGAACAAAAATGGTACATCAGAAATTGACAATTTTAACATGAACAATATTGTTAATCCATCAGATTATGTTTTAACTGATTTGGACATTAGAGTCCTGAATAAAGGACTCCAATAATTATACCAAGTGGGAACGGTGATCTAGTAAATGCTATTATGGACATGAAACTATTTACCCATAATTTAAATTTAAAAATATTGTTCAAAGATTCTACAATGTATAATAATAGTGTATGTAAGAAAACTACCACTTTTATCCCATACAACTGTCCAATTATAACAGCATTTTACGATCTTTGTGAAGCTGAACTAGGTACTATGTATGAGAAGAAAAATACACATAAATATTATAACTTGACACAGGAAGAATGTGATGTCCTGAGAAACTTAGAGAATAACTCTGACCTGATAATTAAACAAGCTGATAAGGGAGGGGCTATTGTGTTATTTAACAGAGGTCATTATATGCGATTAATGCGAGATTTTTTAATGAATGAAAAGACCTTTAAACTTGTGGATTTTAAATATGTTAGAAAATGCATTTCAAATGTAAATATGATGGTGTATGACTTGCAACTGCAGAATGATATTTCACTGGAACAATTTAACTTTTTTACTGTCCCATGTCCCATTTTGCCTGTTATATATGGTTTGCCCAAAATACATAAATCTCTGACCAACCCTCCCCTGAGGCCTATTGTCTCAGGGAGGGGTTGGATCACAGAACCGCTCTCTTTATACATACAGGAAACGCTGAATAAATATTTGCAACAGTGTAGAAGTTACATAAAAGATTCAGGTGATTTTTTGAAAAAAATTATATAACTGAAGTAGTCAACATGATAAGACTGATTTCCTGTTGGTGACTTTAGACAAAAATTCTTTATTTACGGTCATTCTGAACGAGCATGGCATAGAAGCCATTTATGAGTTCTTACAGATTTGTCAATCAGGGAAATGGGAAATATTTGTGAAATTATTGATATAATTCTTACAGAAAATATCTTTTTTGTTTGATAGCAACCACATTTGCAAACAGCTGGGGTGGCCATGGGTACTCCTATAGTCAATGCTTGTACTAATCTTGTCTTAAATCAATGGGAAAGCAAGGTTATTTATAAAGAAGATGGATTTTGTGATCCTAATGTGTTATTCTACAAGAGATGTGTAGATGATTGTTTTCTCTTGTGGAAGGGTAAAGAAGGAGAGCTACAGAATTTTATTGCTTATTTAGAGGATACCACTGATTTTTAATGATTTAAGTTATGTTATTCGAATGAAAATATTAGTTACTTACATATTAAGTTAGAAAAAAATGAAGGGAAACTGCACACAGGTGTACATAAAAATTCAGTACACGCTAACAGGCACACACACAGACGTAGTATGCATGCTCCTCATACCTTTAAAGGTATTACTAAAAGTCAATTTAGTAGAATGAGTAGGTTAAACACTGATGAAGAAACATACATTCATCAGATGAAGGAGATGACATCTGAATTTATTGAAAGGGGATAAAATGAAGAAGTTGTCAGCCAGGTTATGAATGAAGCTACCGAAAGAAGAATAGATAATATGGCCCCCTATTTTACTGGTACAGTTTGTGCATGTAACCTTAATGAAAGGAGAGATAACAAAATAAGATATGTGACAACTTTTAATACTAAAACAAAAGAAGTGGAGAATATCATACGAAAAAAATGGAATGTGTTATTATCTATGCCTGAATCAAAGCAAATTATTACTGAAAAAACTTATTTTGCATATAGAAATGAGAAGAATCTTAGAAGGAGATTATGTTTTAAGGATTTGATTAATGATAAAAGTACTACTTATTCAAAGCAAGGAACTTTTTCTTGTTTGAATTGCAGTTGTTGTGTAGATATTGCTACTAATAGAAAGTTTGTTCATCCCTTATCTAAGAATGCATATGTACTCAACTGTTATGCTAATTGTAATACATCACAGATAGTGAATTTGGCTACATGCACCAAATGCCCCTCTTTCTATGTTGGAAAAAGTAGTAGGAAATTGAAAGATTGTATAATTGAACATAAATCGGAAATTAGGAGGGGCATTTAGTCTAATGCATTGGCTAAGCATATAGCTGATAATAATACTGAGCATATATTCAAGTTTAGAGTTATTAAGGTAATTTATAGAAATGTTAGGGGGGGTGATATGAATAATATTCTTGAGAACATTGAATATTCTTGGATTATAAGACTTCAAGCAGATATGTATCCTAGTTTAAATAGTGCAGTAAGTTTGAAACCAGTATTATGCAAAAAGCAACAGAAGTTGCAGTAAGTACTATAATGAAGATTTTTTTATCTGTTTTTTTATTTGCTGGCTTTGTCACATGTCTTATGTCTTTTTTCTATGTAAAAAAAGGTTTTAATTGATTTTTATAAGCACTGAAGAAGGGGGAAACCCGAAAGCTTTGCTATTGGAAATAATTGTTGTTTTATTAAAAGTGTGGAACGTATCTGTGATTCCTTTTTTTTCATTTGGATTTGCTGTTATTGACCACAGTTAAATGCAGTGGATTCTTCTTTTCTATTTTAAATATGTTGCCTGGCCAAATTGCATGAGTAATAGCTCCTCAAATAATCTTTTATACCTACTACATATGAGACATGCTTCAGGGGAAATCACAAATTAAGTGAGTTTACAGTCCAGTGCAAGGCAAACACTCTCCGGGGTGGTGTATTCATCTATAGGACAGGCAAAATCTGATGAAGACAGAAGCAGAATACGGGTGGTTTACTAAATCTTCCTTACAATCATGGATGTGTTGGCAAATGCTTAACTGGATAAAAAGTAACATGTATCATGAAACATATCATAAAACTACAACACCATGGTAAGAAATAATGTGACATACATTTGGAATCTAACCCTTGATGCCATGGTCAAAAAATAAATCTTCAGACAACTGATTTACATGAACAATCCACACAGGATGTTACATTTGGCCATATACAACAGTCAAATGACAGTTAAACTGTTGCCAATGATTTCCTTTATTCTGCCTTTACTCTGTATTCCAATAGTGCAACACCTTTGTGCAAGGATAATCAGACTACTACAGGTGTTGACAACAACTGACCGGGTTTTGCCATAGACATGAACAACCATTCACTGTCACTCAGAATTGGTGCACAATGCCA
Source organism: Protopterus annectens (assembly GCF_019279795.1). Lineage (NCBI taxonomy): Eukaryota > Metazoa > Chordata > Ceratodontiformes > Protopteridae > Protopterus > Protopterus annectens. Next base: position 94,774,746 of record NC_056734.1, read on the forward strand.
AACTCAATGCAAAGGCTGAGGACAGAAAGTGAAAGCTTTCTTATGGGTCATTTCTAGCTATGTGTGCTGTGTGTGCTTTTATTTTTTGACCAGATTAAACATGAAAAATAGAAAATAGGTTGATAGGAAAGTGATGAAATGGGGGGGGGGCAAGCAGAGGGGAGGACACAGTGGAAAGAATAGAGGAATTTTCAGGAAGATAGTGGTAGAGAACCATAGCTATCCACTTCTTCACAACATAAATGTAGAAGTGTAGCAAGAATTTGCTGAATTTGGACTGTCACCACAGCAAGGGTAGGTGACAACAACAGAATAATGTGGTACAGCCAATTGTACCAAATCAAGTGTGTGAAGAAGAGACACAGATGAAGCAGAGACCTATGTCTGGGTTTTATTTTTTTGTAGGACAGGTGCTATTTTTTACTTTTTTTACTTTCAAACAAAGAGGAATGTTGGGGAAAGCACCTATGAATGTGAGGGTCAGGTAGGAAGGTTAGATGAGGAAGCAAGCACAAACATACAGGACAACCAAGAAAACCAAGGATGGTGATAGACACAAAAGGTTGGGGACGCCGTGATAGGGGATAAGTAGGGGACATCAAAGTCACATTTATGTCAAGTCTGAGAACAGGGAGAATCTGGTCCTTACCCGGAAAACTGTCATGACTGTCTCCTGTCTCAGTTTCCTGTGTCAGTGCTTGACATGGCATTGTCTTGGCAAGCACCTTTTCTATACGGCCAATTCAGGCACCAAGACCCCTTTCCATTATACCCTCCACCAGCTCTGTCAGCTCTTGGAGGGTAACAAAATCCTCACTTCCACTATCTCTACTCCTGGAGTGTACCAGTGCACCAGCTGCTGGAGCAGAGCTAACTGATGCAGATGAGACAGGTAGGGCAGGGGTTGTGGAGGCAGCACTGACAGCTTGGGACCCTGAAGCACTGGGTGTCAGTGCTGAACATGTGGAGGGATGGTCGGTCTACCTCTCTGTGCTGCATGTCAGTTTTTGTAAGCAGAAATGTATGAAAACAAAATATTTTTAAGGCATATAAAATATCCCCTCTCAAAATAAATAAACAAGTGAGAGATAAGGGGTGGGGTGAGACGAAAAGAGAAAGAATTTGATCCATGGCATATCACATCTATATAATCTGTAAAATAAACAGTTATTATTATCCAGTCTCTACACCTTTGCCACATCTAGGTATGATAGGAAGGCCTTACTCTGCTGTATCATTAATCAACTGCACTGCCATATCATAAATACAACTATTTGTTTCAGTATTGCCATATTGCACACAATTAAAATACTTAGAGGCTTACTGTAAGACCTGATGCATATGTACCCCATGCCTTTCTGAAACAAGTTAACCTCTCTTGGCAAGCATCTTTTCTACATGGCCAATTCAGTTTGCTGCAATGACTTCAACAGCCGTACAATACAGAAGAAGAGACACAAAAGCATAACCAGTACCAGTCTTGGCTGTCTATTACATTCTATATAACTGAATGGTGATGGGTCAGTATACTTATACAACTGAAGAATGTCAGCAGTTCTAAACTCATCCTCCCATCAACTAAGAAGGTCCTTCTTGTGCCCTTTCAGGTCCCTAAAGTGGGGATGACAATTCTCCCCAGTGCATGGAATACCAATTGCATTGGAGACAGCCTTAGCTACTCTATTCCAAACCTCAGTCTTATGCTGAGACCCAGTATAATCCCCCTGCAGCAGCCTATGATTGTAACACTTCACGACAGATGCCACAAAAATCCTGCACTTCTCTCCTTAATACCCCATCTCTGTGCTCTAAATTCAGCACCATCCATACCTCTCAATCTTGCAGCACAAGAAATCTGGACAGAGCCATGATTAATGGGGGTGACAAATGCCCAAAATTAGGGGAAAATTAAATATTGCTTGTATAATCTCAGAAAGTTGCTAAAATAAAAGGTTTTGTGTTACCATGCATTTTCTGAAGGATATGAAGACTGAAACTTAAATGGCTGCCATTATTTAATGAATTCAGTCCTCAATGATTTGGCAGAAAACCACACGTTTTATGGGGAACAGACCTAAAATCTGAAGCAAAAATCTGGACATTCTGTGAAAATCTGGACAGCTGAGAACTATGGCATCATCTCACTCACCAGCCATGCCTGCAGAAGTCAAGCAGCAACTCTAAGTCTGAGTTGATGTCAAATTCTAGTCTCACGTTTAACAGCTAATGCAAAAACATGCACAACCATGCCAACTGCAAAGCAGAAGATATTTTAACAATTAGCAATGAAGGTGTGAAACATGGCAGTCAGATTTACAATGTGTGATGCTCAACCTATTAACACTTTTTTTCAGATGGTCAACACTGACAGGCTTAATGGCTTTGATTGTTATCTTTGGTCTTTGGAGATTAAATAGGATGACATGGCACATAACTTTCTGGAATTACACACTGTAAAAACTCAGTTGACCAATGTGAGAATCAAACCTAAGAAAGGATTAAGGCATATATTTCAATCAACATGATTAATTGCCAGTACTACAGGAGAACTCCTTTGCACCTATGTTCATTACAGATCAGTATGAATGGAGATACACTTCAGATCAGCCTGTATGTGTGTGGCATTAGGAAGTCCTGTGAAATGTATTCCCATGAAAGAGGTTTAATTACTGTTTGTAAATGTATGTCAGATGGATAGATGTTCATGAGCTGTTTAATACAGGTTGGGGTATGATACCCACGGGTCTATATCATATGAGCGAATCGCACAAATTGTGAAAGCTCATAATATCGAACATACCGGACCTCAAACTTCCTATTGTGGGGATCTGCACCTCCCACACCCCCCGCTAAATATATATTCCAACTCCGAGATCGCACTCCAGTGAGGAAAGGGCAAATATCCCATTCTTCACTGTACCGCAATCTCAGAAAAAGCACTTAGAGGTCCGGTGCATTCGATATTATGAGCGTTCGCAATTTGTGCAATTCCCCCATATGATATAGAGCCGATACACACATACTTCACTACGGGTCTATATTACATAAACGAAAGCTCTTTAGACCGAATACATGTTTCTCGACACTTAAAGAGCGAACTACGAAAATGTCGAACTACGTATACATCGAAATAAACGAATTTGAAATGTCATAGTTGGCCCAAACACAATCATACTAACGTCTGATGCAGGCACGTCAAAAACGTCTATGTGTAGATTATAGCTTAACATACTTAAAGATTAATTAAAATTAAATAATAATATTGTACTTTGCACACAACAGTCTACAAATGATGTATTTAAAAATGGAATGAGCACTTTATACAAATAAAAAATAACCGTGATTATTATTAATACAACTTGCATCCAGGAGATGTTTAAAAGCAGTGCTATTCCCAAGTAAGTTGTGCATATAGAATTCTCCCTGTGCAATATTGGATATTAATATTTATTATTTCATATGTAGTAGAACTAATAGTACTGGGTAGATTAACGTACTTTATTTCTGTATTACTGGAAGAAGAGTGTTTCTCTTAAAGCACATCAGGAAGTTAATTTCAGTTCAGGAATGAGGTATTTCTTAATTTAATTTCAGCACACCAGGATCACTGTGTTGGCCAAACAAAACATTTCGATGTTTTGAATCTTGAAATATACTTGTTTCCCTATTATTAGACTTTGTTCTTTTTCTTTCGAGGAACATGTATTCGCTCTAAAGAGCTTTCGTTTATATAATATAGACCCCTTCACTACATATACTGTCCTAAACACACAGCTGGTCTATGTGAGGAGAAACGATTATTTTAACTTAAGTATTCTGCTCATCATAGATATGCAAGTGTATTTTTAATTCATTATCATTATTATTTTGCTTAAACAATTATACACACATTCAATTGTGTTTCCTAAATAAATCATTAATGAGATATGCTACTAAGAAAAATGTATTTATCAAAGCATTAATGAGGCATTTCTTGCAATAAGCATAATTATGATAGCCATTTGTATGTAGCGTTATCTTCCTAATCAAAGTGTTGATAGAAATTGGATTCTGACATCCTTTGTAAAAAATTATCCACATTTGAACCCTCAATCATCTTTGTGCTATCTCTAAAGTCAGTGCACTTACACCTAGTGTTACAGAGACAGTTACACTGCAGGTGGATGTTCTCCTCTTGGTAATGTCCAGAGCGCTGATATCTATTGCCATGAAGCCTGTTTGAGTTTCAGAAGGTTGCCCAAATTTAATTTTTGATTGTTTTCCTTAAGGAGGTACACTTGCTTGCTTGCTGCTCAGCAGCGAGCAAGTACACAAGGCAAGAAACAGGAAAAAAAAAACAGTATATGAAGTTCTGAGGAAAGTGTTCATGCTTTCATTCAACTGTGAGTCCTATCTGAGCTCTGACAAGCAGTGCTGACACTACACAGGCACAAAAAAAACTGCATTTTCACATGTGCTACAAATATTCCAAGCAGCATGTGTCTTCAAACTGCATCCAAACCCTGCATCCTCTTTCCTTTTTCTTTAAATTCCTTTTATTTCACACTTACTACAATGATACTTCAATGTGATGTACAATTTCTTATCTTACCACTGTTCAGAGTGCTGCAACAAAGTGCATCTGTGCCGCTCTAAAATTAGCTACTGATGACATGCCACATTAAATTTCTCAGTTTGTACCTTAGGTAGTGGACTCTTGTTTATTGGTTCGAAATAATACCAGTCAACAGAGTGCAAATGAGGAACCCAAAAAAAATAATTGTCAGTAGTAGCAAATATCAGGGGAATAATAACATAAAGGCAGGATTGTGAAGTTTCCTAGATTTATTTGTGTTACAACCTGATCATATGCTCAGAAAATGTGCGCTAACTCTGTTTGAAAACACATTAGCTGGAACTGAACCCTCAATGTAGTGCAATAGCAACACACACTCAGTTATGTTTCTTATCCCTCTTTGCCACCAACACAGGGCCAAAATGTTCCTTTCTCATTTGCTTGAACATGTCTAGATCAATGTGATACTGAGAAATAGAGAAATACTTTACACTAATATTAGACCAAACTATATTAATGTCAGGTTGCCAACATTGCCGGCTACCTCTTCTCTTTATTTTCTGAGCATCGTCTCCTCTTCTCAGCTTAACTACAGAAATTCAATGTTATGGCCACTTATTTGCATCTTTGTTTGATGTGTAATATAGCTGATCAGCATTTCAGACAGATTTTAAGCACAGGATGGACAGTGTACTCTTAGTACAAGGATATCAGTGTTGTTAAGGTTGTTCCCATAGCTCTCAAGGTGCTTACACTTTTTATTTTAAGTCTACTCTGAATAATACACACACTTCAGAGAGGAGTGACTTCAGTGTTGCTTGTTATTGTAGTCAGAGCAATCAGTAACACTTACAAGCCATTAGCAGCCAGCAATTGTTATTGCTCCTCCATGCAGTCCTAGTGCATGCGATCCTGTAGCTACTTACACCATGTTTGCATCGCCTGCATCAAGTGACTTTTTTGCTATTCAGGAATGCTAATGATTTCACACCTCATGTGTATCTTCACAGTGCTCAGACAGTTGAATCTACACTATAGCAAGGTAATACTGTAGCTATGGACATAGAAGGAGGACAGACTGACTAGATACAAGAAGACCATTACTGCTAGTTACTTGGAGAAAAGTGTTCCACAAATTACTACACTATTTCATAAGGCATTTTTGTCCTCTTCACAAACTGCTTATGCATTCATATTTTGAACATATTCCAATATGCAATGGAAAAAAGAATTTTGATATGCATGCAATTTTAAAACTTCATTGCTGGTACACTGCATATATGTCAGTTCTTGCTGAGCTTTCAAAGTTAGTATGGTTACATCACAGTATTGTGTTATCCTTTGCTATTGTCTGACTGCCTCAACCATTTGTGTGATTCATTGGCTAGGATAAGGGACACACTGAATCAGGCAGTGCCTGTGATGGAATGTCTGCTGGGGGAGGGTTGATATCCACATGTCCACAGAGCCACAATATCTTCTGGTGTTACAAATGCTAGATCTCGCTCCCATACTGGCACTACTTCCACTGCTTCATCAGTGACTGAAGCATTCACATCCAGATGTGGTAGGCCATGGGGTCGTGGACCTGATGTAGTCATGAAGAAATCTTGTCCAGCAGACATCGCTCACATTCAGATAGCAGCCCCCACTTCGAACCAGGGCTGTGGAAGTGGCAGTGCAACTCCTGGCAGAGGCAGAATGTGTGGTTGGGAGCAGCGACAATGAACTGGTAGCTCTACCATGCATGGCTGACTCCTGTCTGGCATGGCAGGACATAGTGCTAGCACAGAACTTGATTGTGTTCATGCAAATACGCACATTTCACAAAAACTGAGATATTTCATGCTTTACTGAATGTTTTATGTTTCTCACTCATATACAATCGCTACATTGGTGTCAGCTTTGCCCTCCCCCCACCTTGTGCAAATAATGATGACTGCCCTGTCATTTTTTCATTTGGATTTGACTTGGGGTTGCATATATGTCTGATGCATTAAGGGGATAGGCGAGAGACTGACAGTATGTAGGTAGTTTACTGATGCACACAGTGGATAGATGAGAGACTGACAGTATGTAGGTAGTTTATCTCCCGACAAATTTGCTCATAAAATACAGTTTCCACACTTACCTTGACATTACTGCAGTTATAAGTCATGTGCTTTGGGGCTGTATCTTTCTGATGCTATCTATACACAGACATTACATTGGTAAGTAAAATTTGTGGACATCAGATGGCATTGCTTTTAATATTTGTATGTGCTTAGGTTGTTATGTGTATTCCTTCACAGGTGAGTGTGATCATTTGCCTCTTAGTTGCTGATTGTGTGTGCTAACATTTAGGTCTTGGGTGGTGAATATGTGTATTATCCTTTGCCTCTTATCCAAGGCAAGAGATATTGTGCAGGCCTACATCTGCCAACTACCTCTGCACCTGGAGGTTCTCCTTCAGAACCCTTGTCTTTATGTGCTGGATGTGCTGCCCCTGCCTGTGGTCCAGGAATGTGTGGTCCTGACCCTTGCTGTCCCTGTTGCAGCCATTTTCTCAAGATTATATTGTGGAACATGGCACAAACTGTAAGACTTTCTGCACAGGTGCCTGGGTCATACTGCAAGACACCCACTGATGTGTCTAGACAGCAGAACCATGACTTCAGCATGCGAAACACATGCTCCATGATGTTTCTAGTTTGAGCATGTACATTGTTGTATCCTTCTTCCATGAGTGTATGTGCATTTCTGATGGGTGTCATGAACCATGGTTCCAATGCATAGTCTGCATCACCCAGTAGATGGCCTTGTGGAACATCACCCCTAGGGTAAAGCTGTGAGGTGTGCCATATGTGTGAGTCATGGTAACTGCCCGAGTTGCCTGCAGAGACACTGAGGATAATCCCTCGGGCATTACAGACCACCTGGCAGTTGACTGACTAGAACCCCTTCCTGTTGATATATGTCCTTCCCTGTTCATAAAGTGGGGCTTTTATTTCTATGAAAGTGCAGTCTATGGCCCCCACAATTTCAGGAAAGTGTGCTACATTATGAACTTCCTGCATTGTTCTTGCTCTCTCCTCTGGTTTGTGTGGAAAATAGATGTACTCTCTTGCATGTTGTAGTGTAGCATTAAGACACTGGTGCAATATTCTGGAGGCTGAGGCCTGTGACACACCTAGTATATCCCCATGGGTCTCTGGGATGTGCCAGAAGCTAATATCCTTAATGCTATCAGCAACAGCAGCAGCACAGCTTTGTTCCTGTTTCACACACATACAAGCATATTATAAAGGTGCAATCTAACTTAGTAAGGTATGAGCTATTGTACACTGTGTTTTTGGCTCATTTTGCTAGTAGAATTAATTTGTTAATATACTATGCCCTGCTGTTGACTTTTCTGAAGGTGTAAACTGTTTGTAAAGTCTGCAACGTATGTGTCCATTATAAGGCTGTGTAGAATTAATGCATTAGCATCTTAACCTAAGCAACTGCATTTATTTGTGTAGTAGTTGCACATGGAGGGGATCTTGCTTGCAAATTAAACATTGGGTAGCAACAGTTTGTAGTAGATGTGTAGAACTAATGCATTAGCGTCTTAACCTAAGCGACTGCATTTATTTGTGTAATAGTTGCACATGGAGGGGATCTTGCTTGCAAATTAACCATTGGGTAGCAACAGTATGTAGACGCCAAGACCTTACAGCCTCAATATATTTTTCTGTGACTGTTTGCAGTGTTGTTATACCAGCTATACCTCCTTTCTTAGGCAGTGTATCCCAAGTCTTTAATGAATTACATGCTGTGCTTCTGCTACCTATTCTACTGCATATAAGGTTTATATTGGTGAGAACTCCTTAATAACATTACCAATTGTTATATAAACTGTATTTTACTCTCTACTCTGTGAACCTTTTAATATAAACAATCTCTAATCTCCACTATCCTGCTCCCTTTTTCTCTAGTCCGCCCCTACATTACTACTGCTTTAAACTAACATTTCCTTCCTACTCCTCTCATTTCTCTGTCTATACATGACCCATATTCTAAGCTGACATTTCTTCCCTACTCACTCATTCCTCCTTCCTATGCACATCCCCACATAGTCTTTTTCCTTTATTATACCTTGCTCTCACAATCTTTTTCCTTTATTATACCTTGCTCTCACAACTATCTTGACTCAGCTAATCCCTGCTATTAATAACCCCATACTCATCCTCTCTCTCTCTTTGTTTTTCAGGTCCCTGCTACCAAATAATTAAAGGACTTTGCTAACCCCAGTCAGCTCTGAAGACCACCCACTCCCTTTAAGAGTGTTGTTCCTTTTGGAATTCCTATCCAGCAACAGTGCAGTAAATGAACAACGTATGTTATACTGTGTAATCATTAAGGCTAACATTCTATATCCATCTGATGTACTACTGTGTGCCTCCTTAAAGTACTGCCCCTGGTCAGCTACAGCACTCCCTGTGTACCCCCATCCCACTACCTCTGCTATCTCTAGTCTTTAGGTCATTCACTTCCCACATAGCCTTCCCCCATCCACTTTTTCTGTTAGCTCTTTCCCTCTACTCTAGTGTATCCTACTGATACAGTCCCTCATATCTCTGCCTACCATCTGTTTGTTCCTCTCTCTAACCCCTCTCTCCCATTTAGAACGCCTCTACCCTCTTTCTCCCATATAGGAACTCTACTCTCATCTCTCCCTACCATAGTCTATCCCAATCACCTTCCCAGCCTTGCTCCTAGCCTAGCAACTGTCAGTACCTCTGCTTAGATTTGTGCAAAACCTAAGACAGAAGCAGGAACCTCTAATATTAATCAAGACACTCTCTCTCCTGTGCTGCAGTATCCGACCTCCTTACTGATTGTTTCATTTGCTACACTTTCAGGAAGGTGCTGACCCACTAAATATGCCCTCGCTAGTGCTTGGTCTCACTTCACACCCCTACCCTACCCCATTCCCACCCACCCCACTTCAATTACATTTATAGTTACAGACCACACCCCTCAACAAAACTCACACCCATTTATCCAATCAGTTCTCACCAATCTCCCCGCACTGAAACAGTCCACCACACCCTATTCAATACCTGTCCTGTATAGTTACTGAGACCATTCCTACACTCATCCAACTCCTCTTGCAGCTAACAATGTCCTATACACATCACACCCAGCTACTAAAAGTATGCTTGTTTTCATTAACTATCTTCTCTCTCCTTCTGCTATCCATCCTTTCATCCTATCACACACAACTTAATATCACCTCCCCACCACATTGTCAAACAGACTCTACACCCAGTCCCATAAATGCAGGACATTTCCCTATATCACCCTGCAACCTTACCTCCACACATCCTTTTTCCCCATTGTATAATACTCTTAAATACCAAACTAGCCCTCCAGCCTCCCATAAACAAGCTAAAATATTACACAAACAAAGCAAACTCTATCTATATCTACTCCAAAAGCTGGCTTACTGTGGGGACATTCACCCTAATCCAGGACCTAACAAATCTAACAGAAACTTAACACAGCAAAATCCTCTATATCTAAGACCTACCTCATCTCTCCACCTTTTAAACATTAATGTTAGAAGTATTCTTAACAAAACTCAGGATCTTCATGCCCTACTAGCTCTATATAAGCCAGATGTAGTTTTAACAGAAACTTGGCTCAAACCTGAACATCAGGACAATGAAATTACAGCCCCTGGATACAATATTATACATAGAGACAGAACAGGTAAAAAGGGAAGAGATGTTGCAATACTATTCCAAAACCACCTCTCTATTGAACAATTTGAGTGCACTTCCCAAGACATCAATGACATAGAACTAATACTAGCCAAATTAAAACTTAACTCCAACAAACAAATAATCATTGCATAATACTGTCATACTGGAATGCTTACAAAACTGGATGTCATCCACCATTCCACAAGAAACCATACTAGTAGGTGACTTTAACATTGACTGGAATGACTGCTCCAGCCATAATCCCACCACCCATATCAACCTCCATGGATTTAACCAAATTATAACTGCCCCCACAAGAACTGACAAAACCTCCAAATGCCAGTCCATCTTAGACTGTATTCTGCTATCAGACCCCACACTGGCTCAACAATCAGGCTGTCTTCCTGATAGTCTGAGTGACCATCAAGCAACATACCTAATTAGGAACCGATCCCACCACAAGAAACAACCCATCTTCAGAGTAGTACGTAACAAAAAGATCTTCATAGCTAATGACCTAATCAATTCACTAAAATGCTGCAACTGGACTTCCTTAAAATAAATACCTCTTGATGAGGCTATGCAGCACTTTAACTCAACCTTCCTAAGCATCTTAAACTGTCATGCACCCCCCAGAACCATTAGAATCAAAACTAACTATGCCCCATGGCTAACAAAATATACTAAAACCATAATGAAAGAAAGGGACAAAGCCTGGTTACAATTTCAGAAACAAAAAAAACTCTAACATGAGAGAGAATTTCCTTGAACTCCTCAACAAAGCTAAAAAACTGATAAAATTTGACAAAAGTAATTGCCACAAAACCATGCAGGATAAATATGCTCACAACCCTCAGAAATTTTGGGCCACATTAAATAGTTTACTGCACCCAGGTTAATCCTCTACTCCTGTCCCTGTATTACCAAACAACCATGACAGCACCCTTACCCAATTTAACAAATACTTCACGCAACCATTCCAGCCCTAGCCAATACCCACAACACTCGCAGCCCCCTACCTACTGAGACCCCTACCCATTTCAGTTTGCCAAACAACTCATCCAGTTTTTCCCTGCACCCAGTCCCCACTAATGCAATTGCTAAACTCCCCAAAAAAAAACTGAAACCAACCACCCTGGCAGCTGACAATCTTCCAGCAGACTTCCTTCAAATAACAGCTGATGCTATAGCCTATCCCATTTCCATTCTCATAAATAGGTCAATATCTGAATGCAATGTACTTCACTCCTAGAAAATATCACATATTATACCACTGCGCAAAGGAGGTAAGTCCCTTGAGCTCACCAACTATCACCCTATTGCAATTCTATCACCTTTATCAAAAATATTAGAGAGAGTTGTTCATTCCCAGCTAATGCAGTTCCTGCTACAGAATGACCTGCTATCCAAATCCCAACATGGCTTCAGACCCTCCCATAGCACTACCACAGCACTACTCTTATTTACCAACATTGTCAGTCATCATAGAAGCAATGGACTATTTGTATCCTCAATATTCTTAGACCTATCAAAAGCCTTTGATATGGTCAACCATAACATGCTTCTAGAAACCCTATTTTCCCTTAATATAAGCTCCTCCACCATAACATGGTTCAAGAACTACTTAGACTGTCAGCAGGCAGTTCTATGGCAAGACCAATTTTCTTCGCTATTATCAGTAGCCAAAGGTGTCCCTCAAGGGTCCATCGTAGGGCCTTTGTTTTTCTCATTATTCACTAACCAGATAGCCTCATCCTCTCCCTCTGCCTCCATAGTGCAGTATGCAGATTATACCACTATTATATGTGCCTCCCCCACCCTACATGAGCTAAAAAACATAACCTAAAACAACTTTTCCTTAGCTGAAGCATGGTTAACTAGCATAAAACTTATTTTTAATTCCAAAAAAAAACAAACTCATTCTCTTCAGTCCTGGTAGATCTCCACCACTAAATAATGATTTCACCATAACATCTAAGGATAATATACAAATCACCCCAACAACACACACAAAACTATTAGTTGTTGAAATTGGCAATCTGAAATTTGACATACACATAGCCCAAACAATTAAGAAAGTTAACAAAAAGCTCAGTCTCCTGTACAGGAACAGACAGTTTATCAATAATCCTACCAAGGCCACTTTAGCAAGGACTCATCTCTTATCCATTCTCCTTTATGCCTCCACATCTTAACTAACCTTCGCCACACTGAACTAAGCAAAATGGAATCCTGTTACCACAAGATTGCCAAGTTTGCTACTGGTGCATCTCATAGATCACATCACTATCTAGTTCTCAAACAACTAAACTGGCTTGAGTTACCTCAACTACTCCTACTCAACCAACTCTCAATAGCTCATAAACTCTAGTACCTTCCTGACAAAACCCCAGCTCTTCATAATCTAATTCTCCCCTAAACTACCACTAGAACATTAAGATCTAGTTATCAGAACCATATAAAGGTCATCAAACATAAAAAATAATGCTGGTAAATTCCTCGATGCCTGCTCCATTGCCAGAACCTGGAATTCTCTACCAGGGCACTTGACTGCTACCTCCTCTACTTCCCAATTTAAAAACCTTCTCAAAACCCACTACGTAAATAACTGGCATTGTTCATGTCACTCCCCAGGTTAAGTCATCCCACTGGACTGTTACTAGGATTCTGCTATGGATCAAATAATGGTCCCCTACATCACATATGTTAAGGATAGTAAAGTAACTCAACTCTCATGTATTGTGATATTTGTGTACTTTCCCAGTAAACAAATGTAAAATAAAATAAATAAATAAAGTGAGCAGCAGCAACCCCTAACATTATTTTTTTTCCTAAGTGTGATCGTGGGTGTATTCCAATAGACTTTGGTGTTCATAGCGAAGGGCTACACTATCTGTGCATGGTTACTTTGTAGCTTTATGAATGGCTCTGTCATCTTGGATTGATTAATCCCCATATAATTCATCTGATTATGTTTCATTAGCATACTCTGCTGTTTAATGAATACAAAATAGCTTGCTATCATGTGAGTGTTGCACCACGACATGCACCTGATAGCAGAGTGGAAATTAGCCATTCATGAATCTGGCCCTACATTTACATGTCCCACTGCATGTATCAGTGCTGCTGTTAGATACCTACACCTGTCAGGAAGTCTCTCCAATAGACAAAAATAACGGCCTATGATGTAGGAAGGTAATACCCAGAAGTTCAACTTGTATGCATGTGCTTTGTGAAGCCCAGCACTTTCTGGAAGGAAATGGCTAAGGAAAAAAAAGTCTCTGCAAAAGAAATGGGAACCTGAAAGTACATAAAGGCAAAGAGTGAAGTAGAATCAAATACTAACCCGAAATTCTGTAAGGCAAGAGCAATGCCTTATGACCCTATTAATATGGTAAGAAACTAACTACAGAAGCCAAAAAATGCTGAGGTGCTACCTCAAGTAAAGTTCTGTAGATGGGCTATACCCATGGTGCTACTGAAAAAAGGTACAGTACGTGGTATTCTTATATGCAGATATGTCAGTGTCAAGATTAACTCACCATTAAGGACAGTGCAAAATCCCCTGCAGAGAACCAAATATATTTTTGCATCAGTAAAAGAAAGTTAGACAGTCACAGAATCTGACCTTGCACGAGCATATATACAACTGCACATGACTTTTTCAACGTCAAAAAGATCATGAAATATGACAGAAGCAAAAGGAAAAGCTTGGATTTTCCTGGATACCAGTATTTTAACTACAAATTAAAGCTGAAAATAAACAGTATTAAAATTTTCTGGGGGGGGGGGCGCAAAATCCCATGCATCACCCATAAGCATCCAGTCTAGTATTGTAAAGCTAAGGTCACACAACATCATAGAAAAGGGAAATACTTTGCTTATCTGAAAAAAAAAAAAAAAACAAAAGGCAGAACAGAATGCGTCATTTCTTTCTCAATGATATTATCAATGTGAAAGGAAAAAAAAGAAATCCTAGTACATAACTCAGACAGCTAACAAGATACCACACAAATCGCTGAGATTGACGGTGTGTGTGTGTGTGTGTGTGTGTGTGTGTGTGTGTGTGTGTGTGTGTGTGTGTGTTATTTACATCTGGATGAAGGACACCGAAAGCTGAAACTGGCCTGTCTCATCATTAAATGTATGTGAAAATTGTTGCTACCGTTAAATAAATAAAAAGATGTCTAAATCATAATACTTTGCTATTTGCTATGAGTCTCATACTGAAGCAGACTGCATTTCCCTGCAAGTGTTTTGCTCTACTCTATAAATACTGTTATAGCATGTCATTTGCAATGGTTCAGAGCTCTGGGCATGGCTTGAGAGAGAGAGAGAGAGAGAGAGAGAGAGAGAGGGAGAGGGAGAGAGAGAGAGAGAGAGAGACAGAGAGAGTCACCATGGGTTGGGATAGTCAATATTAACCGATGAGTAACTTAGCTAAAATAATGCTGCTGGTTTTAGGAGTGCAGAACAAAGGTGTTTCTCTTCTATGTCTCAGCCCCACAATGCATTGCATGCTAGTTTGCTCTTTCATTTCAGTTTGAATTTCATTGTTCCCTGAAGCTCCCAATCTTTAGGTAGGCATTTGGCCTTTTCCAGAGATACATAATCTAATTTACAGAATTGTGCAATTAATGAATGCATTGAATTACACAGTGCAATGTTTGTATTCTTGTATTTTTCTGAAATGGGAAGGTATTTTTTCTCTGTTTCACAATTACAGTTTAATTTAGTTGGCATGGGAGTTGGGGAGGAAAGAGGAATGATGTAGCTAAGCTGGCCTGCCTCCCTTCAGGCGGAGGGGATGGAAGCACACTAGGAGACTGGGGATCATGCAGAGGTACTGAATGCAATTGGGATGGGGCCTGTGATTATGTATATCACAAACAGCCATTGCAACCCAAACCCTTGGATGCTTTAGGGATGTTCAGGTGATGTTAGGGAAGAAATATAAAACTTTAGTCTCTAGTGCAGGAATGACGGTTCCCCATCCTGACATGTTGACTCTCATTGCATGGCAACTAATGGGCTATAGGCCTCTTGCTCACAGGGAACAAATAGGTCTACGGAGCTTTGGGAGGGCAGGGCTTGATGATCAGCAAGAGAACACAGAAGCAAAAATGTTTTCAGAATAGTTTCATTACAGTTATCCCAAATACACAGCATTAGGCTGATTTTTAGAGGGTGTACCTGTAGTGGACAGCTTATTGCTGTATGGCATATGGCTAGAGGTCGGTGTTATAAAACTCCTTTTAATTTGGATGAAGATTAATTTGGAATAAATACATTACTTGACCAGTATGAGACATAATGTTTTCTTTAATTTTTTTGCATTTTTGCATCTCAGCAGTGTCTCCCCTTATTGCCCAAACAGTAAAAAGGTGTGCAGTTGTCAACAAATTTATGTTACTGTGATAACTAATAGGTAGACTATCACCGCAAATGGCATGAAAACAGTGCTTCCTAGATCAGTGCATGACTACAAGCTGGATTTTGTCAGCCTTGTCCTGTTAGAACAGATTAATGCTGCACTTCTCCCCTTATACTTTTTCCCATTAGATAATGGCTCAGAGAACAAAGCTGGTGTTTCATTAACTCTTTGATGTAAACCTTGGTTTCATCACAGATGTCCTTCTATTTCCATGTTTCAGTATTCATGACATGAGGGATTTTCCACCTAGGTGACCCGCACATCCAACCGGTATACAAAATTATTTATTTATTTATTTAAATTTGTTGACCGGGAGTGTCCAACTGGACGTAGGTCCATTTTCAGCGGAGGCCTGGGGAGAAAAGCTCCACAGTTAAAATAAACAGACAGTATTTACATTGCATTACATAGTGATTAACAATTTACATAGCAATTACTTACAACATATTTACAGATGAAGAACATAGTACATCAGTAGACAACTAGAATCTTTATCTGTGAAGTGCATACCAGACATTAACAAATGTTACAAGAAGAAGAAGTTCGTGCTGTATAATAAGTACTGGCTTATGAGCATCTGAGCTTGCTATAATCAAGGTAGTTAGTAGAGTGGAAAGAAAGGTATAGGTTGGATGGGGTGGATGATATTACAGTGGGAGTTGCAAGGGCATAGCCAGCATGTTTTTAGTTGCACTTTTAGTAAAGTTTTGAAGTGGGTGCATGATGGTATGGAGGTAATTGTGGGTGGGAGTGAGTTCCATAATTTGGCTCTGGCGCAAGAGAACAGTGCTTCACTAGCAGAGGTATTGGCTTTAGTGATCTGCAAGTGATTTTTGCTGCTGGATCTTAGTGGTCTGGTGGTGCGATAGGGTTGGAGTAGATTCTGGAGGGATGGGACATTTAGTGGATGGTTTACTAGTTTGTGGGCGAGTGAGAGTTGATACCACTGAAGGAGGTGAGGGAGTTCAAGCCAGCCCAGTTCAGCAAGTGAGAGATAGTGGTGACTAAGGTAGGATGCCCCTGTGGTGAATTTGGCGATTTTGTTGTAGCAGGTCTCTAGCTTGCTTAGATCACATTGCCTTAGGTAGGTATATATTGGCGAGGCATAAAGTAGGGTGGAGACTTTTACTTATGCAAGGTACAAGGGACATCACACAAAGGCAGCAGGAAGTGTAAGCCATTAAGTGACATCCGCACGTACCATCCTTAGAAATTCTCTGCCGCAAGTCCAAACGCCATCTTCTCTCATTCATCTGATCGCTGAGTGGTTGCTGTTTTCAGATAAATGCCCCATTGTTTTTTGTCTTCTTGTACTCTTTTTCTCCTACTGCCTGTATTTTGACATTCATCTTATCCAAGAAAGGCAAGATAATCACAATCAGTATCTGTTCTGTCTAGGGTCTGCACACGATTACAAGGAGTGCGCAATGTCTCAGGCATTTCTCCCTAAGATTCTCTGCAGTCATCTATCTACCTTAAATATTTATCTGGAGAACCAGAGACTTAAGCAAATAGCACTTGCTATGGATGGTACGTTGCGTCCATCCGGTGAGCCTCTGAAGAAGAAAGTCAAGAAACTTAGGCCTGAATCTTTGGCTACGCCTCTGAATCCAGACATCCTTTTCAAGGCTGATGAAGGCCTGGAAGTCCATACAGCTGCTGGCTCTTTTCCTGCAGCAGGTATTGCTTCAGAGGCTGCCAAGGAATTTGCCATTAGCACATCCACAGAGGTTTCACAGACATCTGGTCAGGATGGTAAGGGGTAATCATGGCTCATCTCGTTGTACACCCCTCAAAGTACTCTTTACATAGCCAGTGAAGATAGTCTGATGTCTGTGCCAGAGAGTAAGCCTACACTGGTCCCTTTCTCTCAGCTTAAAGCAGATCCTCCTCTTAAAAGGAAACAAAAGCTAAAGCGTGTCTCACCTCCTAAGGACCTTAGTGCAGGCCTTTTCACAGGACATTCTTAATGCCTTTATGGTTTTGAGACCTTCCTTTGCTGTTTCTCTCCCCCTGGTTTATCCTACTGCAATTCCAAGGAGCTCTCCTTTGGAGCAGGAACCTTCTGAAGAGGACGTTTCTTCTTCAGATGAGACTCTTGCCTATTCCACCCAGATAGCTTCTCTTTTGGGTTATCCTTCCTCTGAAGTAGAGTCCAGTGGTATTGAATCCCCTGAGGAGGAGATCTCTTTCTGAGAAACCATTTCAGGGATAAGAGACTAATTTAAATGGGACTGCTTTCAAGTCTCAGAAGTACTATGATTTCTTACAGACTGACTCCCATTCATATATATATATATATATATATATATATATATATATATATATATATATATTTACCCCCTGTGTTGCCTGCCTTTTTGGATGCCTTCTTGTCAGCATCCAAAGCACCTGACTCTCAACCCCCTGCTCCAAAAAGGCCTTACAGATTTTAGAAGGTGCCAGAGGACAGTAAAATTATTTTTAAATGTCCTCCTGCAGATCCTGCTCTTATCTCTGTGTCTGCAGATAGACATTCTAAACTTTTGCCTTCCACGTCTTTACTTCCATCTGATAAAGACAGTACAATGATGGAGAGACTGGGTAAAAAAGTCTATACTTCATCTGCACTGGCCTTCATGGCCAATAATTACCAAACACATATGTTCAAATATGTTTTGGCCCTGCTTTCTCAGGCTTCACAGCTGCTATCAGACCAGACTCTGCAGTCAAGGTTCAACTCTCCTCCCTCTTGACAACCTCTTCCCAAGTGACTCATTCAATGAAGTGCAGCTATGATGCAATTGAAGTATCTGCTAGATCAGCTGCATCTGGCTCGGTCCTAAGAAGATATTCTTGGTTGAGATTACAACCCTTGCCTGATGATATCAAGACAAAACTTATGGATGTTGTCCTTGATAATTCTGCCCTCTTTGGAGCCAATGCTGTTGATATTTTCAAATCTCTTCAAGAAAAAGGAAAGGAGTTACAGGAACTTAAGCATATTTTTGTGTCCTCAGATCCTAAGTATCACAGGAATTATCCTTCCAAGACACATTTTGTGAGGAAATAGTCTCATGCCCCTCCTTCCACTTCCAAGAAAGGGCCACACAAACAAAGCTCTTCCAGGACTCAGCCTCCCACTACTCAAAAGCCCCCCTTTCCAGTCAAGCTTGATAGTATGTGACTACCTGCCCAGTCTTACAAATATTCCTCTTTCTCAGTGCCTCTCTCATTCCCTTTCTTCTTTGACAAACATTACTACAGACAGATGGGTGCTTTCAATTGTCCAAAATGGATATTACATGGTTTGTAAGTCCTTTTCACCCTTCATGGGTATCCGTCAACCCCCTCAAAACGAGCTTTCTCTTTTCTCTCAGGGACTTCAGGACTTAATTTTACAGGAAACCATTCAGGAAGTCCCTTCCAAGCAAAGAGGAAGAGGACTTTACTCAAGGATGTTTCTAGTTCCCAGGAACGATGGTCCATGGAGACCCATTCTGGACCTCTGTCACCTCAACCTCTTTCTTCAGGTTCCCACCTTCCTCATGCTCTCCCTCCAAACTTTGTTCCCACTTTTACTGCCTCAAGCCTTTCTGCTTTCTCTGGACATCAAAGATGCATATCATCATATCCCAATTTATCCCTTTTTCAGGAAATACTTACATTTTTCTGTTGCTTCATATCATTTTCCATTCTCTGCTTTGCCCTTCAGACTCTATATTGCCACAAGGGTATTCACAAAATACTTGGCTCCTGTTATTGCATTTTGCAGACTTCAAGGAATTCATGTCTATCCTTACCTTGATGACCTGCTCATTCAAGCAACTCATTCAGAGATTCTGTTAGGGAATCTCCACACAACCATCAGCTTGCTTCTAACCCTGAGGTTCACTGTCAGTTACAAGAAATCCTCCCTCATTCCTTCTCAGGATCAGGTATTCTTGGGGTACAGCATAAAGACAGATTTTATGATGACATTTCTGCCTCTTCAGAAAGTGCAATCTCTTCAAGCCTACTTTCAGCAACTCCTACCACTCTCTCCTTTGCCAGCCAGGGAGGTTCTCAGACTTCTGGGATTCATGGCATCCATTATTCCCATGTTATCCTTGGACAAATTCCACATGAGGAAATTCCAGTGGTATCTGAAATCTCTCTGTTCCCAGCATGCACATCCCCTGGATTTTGTTCTTCCTTTTCTTCCTCATCTGAAGAAAGAACTGCAGAGGTGGATTCAGCAAATTTCACTGAACCCAGGTCTCCCTCTGCACCCTCCACGTCTTGTACAGGAGCTGTTCACAGATGCCTGAGATCTGGGGTGGGGAGCCACCTTGGGAAACATAAAGGTCCAGGATCTTTGGTCCCCCTCTATAAGGTGGTCAGACATAAACATCAAAAAAATGAGAGCTTTGATTTCTGCTCTTCAAGCTTTCCAATCTTCTCTTCGTCCAAACCCCATGAAGCTGTTCACAAGCCCCATGAAGCTGTTCACTGACAGCACCACAGTCCTTTGGTGTGTGAGCAAACAGAGAGAAACAAAGTCTTATCCACTTTACAGGTTGGCTGTTCAGGCTTGGGAGATTGCTTTCTAATCAAAATGCACCTTACAAGCAGTTTACATTCCTTCAGATCAAAATGTTCTGGCAGACACTCTAGGCAGATTCATGACTCAATCCCATGAACGGATGCTCCACAGGGATGTGTTTCTGGACATTCTCTACCAATGGGATACACCTCAAATAGATCTTTTTGCCTTCCCACTGAAAAGACAACTTCCACAATTTTGTGCCAGAGTCCCAGGTCCTCTGGTATGGAAGGTGGATGCCCTTTCAATATCTTGGAAGTGGATGTTTCTTTATGCATTACCCCCTTCCCACTTATTCAGAAAGTTCTGCTGAAGATTCAGCAGGACAAGCCAAAGATCTTCTTGGTAACCCCTCTTGGCCAAGACAGCACTGGTTTCCCTCTTCTTCTGCATTTAGCCAAGAGCAATTATCACAAGTTACCTCACAGGGTGGCCCTCCTCACACAAGACAAGGGATCACTCATTCAACCACACTTAACCCCAAACCTAACTCTTTGGGTGACAGGGTTCTGATTCCTTTTCAACACCTTTTCACTGAGGATGTGCTTTAAGTCCTGCAGAAGGCCAGGAAACCTAATATTAGGAGATCCTACTTGTCTAAATGAAAGAAGTTCTCTAACTGGTATCTAAAGAAATAGCTAGATCCATTTCAGTGGATATCCCTCTAGTTTTATCTTACTTGTGTGAGCTGCATAAGGCCAGATTGGCTTATTCTTCTGTAAAAGCAAACTCATCTGCTATTTCATCATGTCTGCCTCTATCCCCTCCCTTAGCTTCTAGGATACAGGTCAAGCTTTTTCTTAAAGGCACCCTTCATATCAGACCTCCCAGGAAACCTGTTCCTCCACTTCGGAATTTGAATTTTGTGCTGGAAAAACTCACTCAAGTCCCGTTTGAGCCTGCAGGCAGAGCTTCCTTAAAGCATTGCACTTGGAAGACTGTGCTGCTGGTGGCCATCACTTCTGCTAGCAGAATCTTTGAACTCCAGGCTTTAATGGTATCTCAACTTTTCCTCATTTTCTCTATGTGCTAATCCCTCTTTCATGCCCAAGGTGGTTAATGATTTGTCCCTTAACCAATCTATTAATTTGCCTTCCTTCTTTCTCTCACCTCAAACTTCCAGTAAAAGGGCGTTACATACATTGAATGTGCATAGACAACTCAGATTGTACCTGGATAAAACCAAGTCCTTTAGGAAGTCAAAGCAATGTTTGGTTTCTTTTCACCCCAAGGCTCTGAGAAAGCCTGTGTCAAAACAGACTATCTCTTCATGGATTTCTACGGCCATTTCTTCCTACTATGTTTGCCATGTTAATCCCTTTCTTCCTCGGTGAAAGCTCATTCCACTAGGGCTGTTGCTTCATCTGGGGCCTTTTTCAAGGGGTTGGACACTGCTTCCATCTTGGAGGCAGCTACATGGTCTTCTGTCCACACCTTTAACAAACATTACAAGCTGGATGGCATCTCCAGATCAAAATAGGGCATGCCAGGACAATCCTGCACAGTTTTGTGGATAGTTCCTCTGTTCCATCCTCCCTTTCATGATCTTTGGTACTCTGTCTTATGTTATGAATACTGCAACATGGGAATATAAGGACACAGAATAGTTGTGTAAAATCTTGCCATAATCATAAATGTCCTTCTCTTCCATGTTGCAGTATTCTATCCGACCTTCCTTCACCCTTCATCCTTGTATTTCTCTGGATGATAATTTGCCTCTCCTTTTTGTCCTTGGACTAGTATTCTGACTGGGGCATTCAGTTCTGAGGATGGTGCATGCAGGGATTCCATTCACAAGCTTGAAGTTTCAAAACTTCGAACTGCAAAGGGTCGAGACCATAAGACTGAAGTTTTGAAACTTCAAAAGTTTTGAATGGAGATCGCCATAAAGCGCGGAATGGGAAATTTACTGTTTTCCTCACTGTTGTGCAATCTCGGGGTTGGTATATTTATTTACCAGGGGGTGGGGGTGCAAACATAAAAAAAAATGTTTGTTTTTATTTTTTATTATAGTTTTGAAGTTTCAAAACTTCAGTCTTATGGTTGCGACCATTTGCAGTTTGAAGTTTTGAAACTTCGAGCTTGTAAAGCAGATCCATGTACAGATGTCACTTTATGGCTTATGCTTCCTGCTGCCTTTGTACAACATCCCACGTACCTTGCGGTAGTAAAAGTCATTTGTGTAATGGCCGGATGTTTGGGTCACCTAGGCAGAGAATCCCTCGTGTTATGAATACTGCAACATAGAAGAAAAGGACATCTATAGTTATGGTAAGATTTTGCACAACTAATATTTATATATGGATCTGGTACAGACTCCAAAAGAGAGCAAATTGTTCAGTCAGTTAAAGACACTGTTGGTGACAGGATATTGCTGTTTACCATGACAATAGTTAAAATGCATATTGTATCTTTTTTTTCTCCTGTACAACTGCATATTTATATCCATCCACAACTCCTTTTTCCCATTTTTGCACATGGGGTTGAGGGTGTCACTTCAACAGTGACAATCATCTAGAGCCAAGGCTCACTCTGTTGGGTGGCTAGCCCCACAGCAGCTGTTCTTCCATACCACATACTCACACACACACTCAGACCTATGGCCAATTTAGAGTGTCCAATCCACCTACTGTATGTCTTTGGAAGACTCCTCCCCAGCCAAGAATCAAGCTGTAAAACATCTTGCTGTGAGATGACAATGCTATCCGCTGTGCTACTGTGCCATCCTTTATGACAGGAAAAATCAAATCTAATGGTTTGCCATCTCTTCTGCATTTCACAGATGGCTGATTCTTTTACTTGAAATAAAAGAAATAATGTCAAAACCAAATAACTGAAGAAATAAAAATAATGAAACTTGGTTATAAACCAAACAGCTTTAAGTATTTTAATATGACTGCCAAGGAGTGCAAGTTGTTTTATGATTTGGTTAATGATGATAAATTACTTATTAGTAAGGCAGACAAAGGTAATGCATTAGTAGTGTGTGACAGGGACTACTATGATAAGAAAATGTACTGTTTGTTGGCTTATGATATTTTTTATGAAAAAGTCAATTTTTCTGCAGTTAGAAAATCTTATAATTTCATAGATGCATTAGTGGAGGAATGGTTCTACACAGGTAGGATAACTGAGGACATTAAGAAATACATTTACAATGCATCACCTAGATTTAGTAAAATATTTGATTTAGCCAAGGTCCACAAAAATGTGGATAACCCCCCCCCCCCCATTCAGACCCATTGTAGCTAGTGAAGGGACGAAAACTGAAGCTATCTCTATTTTTGTCGACAAACATTTGCAAATGGTAGCTGTGAAAGGCATTACCTATATCAAAGATACTTTTGATTTTGCTAACTCTATAAACAATGTCGACATTATAGATTCTGACCTACTAGTTACACTGGATATAAAATCATTGCATGCAGTCATTCCCAATGAGGAGGGAATGGAAATAGTGAGGTTAGAACTTTTGTGTTCAGGACTTTTTT
Organism: Protopterus annectens; assembly: GCF_019279795.1. Lineage (NCBI taxonomy): Eukaryota > Metazoa > Chordata > Ceratodontiformes > Protopteridae > Protopterus > Protopterus annectens. The sequence goes on from NC_056734.1 coordinate 94,798,519, forward strand.
CTAACAGTACCATCAGTTTACTAATGGAGATGTTGGACATCATTCTTAGTTACAACTATTTTACGTTTAAGGAGGATTTCTATCATCAAAAAAATTTGGTGGCAATGGGTGCAGCAATGACACCCAGTTATGCTAACATCTTTATGAATGGTTGGGAGAAAAGGCACATTTTTGTTGATGCATTTAAAAATAACATGCTTTGCTATAAACATTTTACTGATGATTTGTTTATTGTATGGAGAGGGGGCATTGAATCCCTAAATACCTTTCTAGCGTATATAAATGAGGTCTGTACTTATTTGAAGTTTACATCGGTATGGGATGACAAGAACATCTCATATTTGGATGCGATAGTGTATAAAGAAAAAGGCAAATTGTTAACTAAAATTAACAAAAAGTATATACAAAACAATGCCTATTTGCACTTTTCTAGCATGCATCCCAAGTATATGAAAGAAAATATTATGAGGCCTATTGATGAGGGCTCATCAACTAACGTCAGGGGATGTTTATTTCATCAATGAAGGCACAGACATATGTCATAAATTTACAGCTAGAGGTTATTCTAGAGATTTGGTTAACAGCAAATTTGAAGAAGTGAAAGAAGTTAGAAACAACCTCAGAGTGCCCCCAAAGAGAAGCAGGATCAGTGATTACAAGACTGCTATGCAAATCTCCACCAGTGTGGATTCAAAAGCTATAAAACAGATTATTAAAACCAACTGGAAAATACTGAAAAGCAATGAAGAGGTTTACAAGGCAGCTGGAGAGAGTCCATGCTTTGTGTACAAAAAAGGGAAGAGCTTTAAAATTTTTTTTCAAAGCCAACTTAATGTTAAGCGGGTGGTAGGATGGAGAAATGTTTTGCATGCACTTTTTGTGATTTAATTTATGATGGAATCAAAGTAATTACTATTAACAATTTTAAGATCAAGATCAACAATATTTACACATGTAAATCTAAGTATGTTGTCTACTTAATAGTTTGTAAATCCTGTGGGGCATTTTATGTGGGTCGTACCTGCAAGGAATTATTTAAGAGAATGTATGAACACAAAAGAGCTGTGGAGACAGGCAATGACAACAATGCTTTAGGCAAACGCTACAAAACAGGTGATTGTATAATTGATTTCAAATTTGTGGTATTGGGAACTATTACTGATTATGAAACAAAGTTTAATGCAGAAGAAGAGCTTGGATGGTTGGAATAAACGTGGCAGGTTAGGTTGAATGCCTGCTATCCTCCACGGCTAAACAGCAGAGAGGATTTCTAGCTTATTTGAAGAGGAAGGGGTTAAAACATTAAACCTATATGGCCATGTGATGTGGAGTTTTAGTATTTAAGTGAATGATGGTGTCATTTTAAATTCAGTCTGATGAAGCCTTGTTTGTTAGAAGAAGAAAGCGCTTACTGGATTTTATTACTTTGCTTACTTTTGTTATTAAAAAGTGTAGTTTGGTTTATAACCAAGTTTCATTATTTTTATTCTTTTACTTGGACAATTTGTGATTATAAATGAGTGTGAATTCCACTGAAATAAGCACGTTACTGTTGGCAGATTCACAGCATAAAACCAAGATAAACTTCTTATGAGTGAGCTTGGCTCTGGTATACATGTTCTTGTGATGCTGGTACTGTGTAAGAAAATGAGTTAAGACAACTATCACAATCATTTATTCTACAAGTTTTCTAAAGGTTTTGCCAGATTATTGACTGTGACAGGAAACAATGCAATATTCCTAAATTTCATGAACACTTTATTCTACATTATTCTCTCCTTAAGGTAATATTTCTAAATGTACTCAACTAAACCTGGTCTTTGCTGTCATGATGATAAATATTATAAAAGCAAATAGCATTGCTAGTGTCTTGTTTCCAGACATTATTTCAGTCTATCCTTACAATATAATTTACATATGTGGACGCTGGTGTAATTCAAACAATATCTGTAATGGGTTTTGTTGCAAGGGCTTTTAAAACACTAGTTATTTTTTGCTACAATCACTTTATGTCTGAAATGAGCATATGCATTGCTGTAATTATGTATTTTCTTTGAATTATAGTTATTGTTCTTTTAATATAAGGGACAATGTATTAATGGTTTTAGAGGTAACAGTCTGTTCTGGCTTCCTGCTGTTGTGAATATATGTATATATAATCTGGTGTAACATTTCTAGAAAGCTATTAATATACAGAAGGTAGGATTCAGACTCAGGACTTTTGGGGATTGAGTGTGTAAATGTCTGTTATCTGACAAATGAACAGTTTGCATGCTATACTTGCAGTTTAAGGCTTTTTGTTTGGTTATTTTTACCATGTTTATCAATCGTGGTATTTATTGCTAACTTGTCTAGTGCTGTTAGTGTCTGAATTCAAGATTTCAGTGTTTCCGTTTAAAAATGACATGGTGTTTCATGCTGCATCTTAACTGTAGATAACTGTAACTAAATCTTGAGGATCTGCATTATTTATATGTTTTGTCTAACTAAATTTATGACCCGGATTTTAATCAAGCATATAGGAAATGTAAAAGAATCATACCATATCTGTGGTGTTTTATTTCTCAATGTAATTTAAATATAGTCAAAATGTTTCCTATTAGTAGGATCTGTTTAGGTATGAAATATTATTTGTGATTTTTCATGAATCCTCTTATGTTCCTCTGGTTAAATAGTTCTCTTTATGTTTTTGGGAGAAATTTTTCTCAGTAGTAGCGGTTATTTTTTCTCATTTTTCTGGACAATACATATGCAACATGCTAAGTGCTACACAAAGTAAATCAGGATATAGACATTCTAAGTTGGGCCATCTACAGACCGTGGAAACTGACCTATAAGTCTCACTAGTTTCATAAGCAAATCCATGGAAACAGTTATCATGGAAATGATCAATAGTGACATAGGAGGCCTCCAGACAATGGAACCAACCCGATATGGTTTTGTCAAGGACAGGTCCTGTCTACTCAACCTGGTGAACTTCTTTGAGAAGGTCACCTAAGCAATGGATGAGGACAAAATGGTTCACACAGCCTATCTTGCCTAGCCAAGGTCTTTGACATAGTACTCGACTTGGGCATTGTTGACAAACTCAAGAGGTTATGTATAAACCCTTATGTCATCAGGTGGGTAGCCAGCTGGCTCACAGACAAAACCCAGGAAGTTAGAAATGGGGAGACCACCTCTACCAAGAGGCCAGTCACAGGCAGAGTACCTCAGGGATCAGCCCTGGGACCACTCCTTTTTGGTATTTACTTCTCTGAAGTCAAGGGCAATGTCAATATCCTCTGGCTGACTAAATTTGCAGATGATTGCAAATTAGGAGCTGTCATTGAATCTCACACTGACACAAATGTTGTCTAGGAAGAGCTGACACAGACAAATAACTGGTGCCAGAGCCATGGACTAAAACTAAATGCCAAGAAATGCATAATAGCATTCTTCAGGAAGTCATCCACTCCTGGTAACTATCATACTGACAACACACCTTAACAGCTGACCCAGTAGTCAGGGACTTAGGGGCACACATAGACAGTAATCCAGTTTTTGACCATCACATGTCTACAGTAGTGAGAAAATCATTCTATGTTGTGCAACATATAAACAAAGGCATGGCATCCAGGTTCAGGGACGTCATTGTTCCACTGTATTTGGCATTCATCAGGCCTATCATTGAGTACAATGCCCCCTTTGGTATGTACCTAACCAGGCATATCCAACAATTGGAATGTCCACACAGGTTCCTCTCTAAAAGAATACAGGGCTTATGTCCTATGCAGACCACCTCAAGGCCTTATCCCTGTCTACAGGCTATTGAGGAGAGATCTATGCCTGGCATACAAGGCATTGTCAGAACCCATCCTGATGGTCCTTCTGTATAGCCACAAAACAAACAGCACCAGAATTAGCTGTTCTAAAGACTTAAAGCTTGCCTGTGGTATAAATAGGACCTGCTAGAGAGACAGGTTTATATCCCAGAGATTACCGCTTCTCTGGAACAGACTTCCCATCCATGTGAAGTAGAGTTCCTCCCTAACCCAATTCAAGTGTAACTTGGACAATTGGATGGGGAACAGGAAATTCATCCTTGGTTTGGCACATATGTCGCTAATGGACACAGGTAGCCTATAAATGGTTCATCTTCAAGGCCCCTGCTTGAAAAATGTTTCATCTCACAAGCCCCTGCTTACACTTATCAAGGTTACCAGAACTTAGTGATATTTGGACTGCAAGGCTAGGCTTAAAAAGACCCTTGTGATCATTAGCTTAGTAAACACCTAAGCATAGCCAGGGGCATTCTGGTTATGCCATGGCATATGTTTTTCAAGCTTTGTTTGGTGCATAGTAGTGGATTTAGTTGTTATTTATTTTATTTTATTCTATTCCTTTGTTTGTTTGTTTGTTTGAAATTTGGTAACTGGGTAGCGGACTGGACAATTGGCTCTTGTCAGCCACAATTCTGGTTCTGGATGAGCAAAGCACATAATTCAATAAAAAAAAACAAGAACAAAAGTCAAAATGCATCATACACAATACAATAAAAATGATAATCAAAATAAATGCACTTAGAAAAGGACTAGCAAGAAACAACCATATTCACAATATTTCAAGCAATGTTGAAATATGTACAAGTTATTTACAGTATTTACAGGGTGAAAATTTCATAGTAGAGTGATACCTATATGCAGTAATTGTAAGTATTTCAGTTGCAGTAAATCTACAAGCCTACAGCAACTTATCCAGCTTCATAAAAGCTGTTAGAGGCAGATTTTTCTGATCATTGTTCCTTCAGTTTAGCCTTGAAGCCATCCATTGTTATTTGAGAACATAATTTTTCCAGATAGCTGATTCTATGTTGCAGACCTGTGTTTAGCAGAGACCCTTTCCACTAGTACCAAAACATGGTCTCATCAAAGTAATGCCATTATCCAGACTGCATGTCAAGGAGTATGAATGTTCTCTTATTTGTAAAGTTAACTTTAGTGGGTGACTGACCTAGTATATTTGGAACAAATGTGTGCTGAGTAACACAGCAGCTTGGCTAGTAACCAGTACCCAATGAAATCTCTTTAACAGATCATTATGGTAAGTACGCTTGTTAACCTAAAGTACAAAATGATGGATTTTGTTTTTCAGTATTTATAATTTTTGTGCACTGGTGCTAGAGTGAAATGTTATAAAAGTAGGTCATATTTGGTTTTTGAATGGGCAGATTTCTAACGATAGACTGTTGTGCAGTTAGGGATAATAGGCATAAACTTTTGTAGCAAAGTTTCAGTTGTGAAAGTGTTTTCTTGACTGCATAGCAGGGGTGGCTCATGCTATAGGGCTGCAGGACTGCAGCCCCCCCAGCTGTAAAAAAAGCAAAATAAAAAAATAATTTTTGAGTCCCGGAACTCCTCCACGCATGCATGATTGCACAGATGTGGAACTCCAGACTGCATTGTCAGCAGCCTGGATAGGAGGAAAGGCTATCTCTACCCTGCAGCCCAGAAGTCTGTGCAGTGACGACCGCACAGAATGGAAGATGTCTGGACGGTAATGTCCACAGGCTGGAGCCTGCTCTTGAGCAATAACTACCCCCCAGGAAGACACTTGAGCTGGAAACTGCCCGCAGGAAGACAGTTAACTGCACAGGACTTGTGGCTGGAGCATTTTGGGACTGTTATTGGAGCCAGAAACTGTCCTGGAGCCTAGTCTCTCTCAGGTAGGGAAGTGTGTGTGTGTGTGTGTGTGTGTGTGTGTGTGTGTGTGTGTGTGTGTGTGTGTGTGTGTGTGTGTGTGTGTGTGTGTGCTACATGGTGGTGGGTAGAGACAGGCTTGAACCCTGTACCTTGGACCCAGGTGGTAAGAGCCTGAATTCCCTACCCACCACCATTTAGAAAAAAAATTACAGATTTTTCCCTCTTACTTCTTCTGTTCCTCATAAAATCTATGGTTTCTGTATTTTTGTGTCCTTACAAAATCAGTAGTGCATTGATGCAGTGGTAGCATTATTGCCTGACAGCTACAGGTTCTCTGGTTTGATTCTTGGCTGGGGTGCCATCTGTGTGGAGTCTGCATGTCCTCCCTCTGTTTGTGTGGGTGTGCTCTGGTGTCCTCCCATCTTACAAAGACATGTGTCTGTCTGGAGTGTTTTTCCTTGGGCCTCTGCTGAAAGTTGGCTTTTGTTCCAAGTCAGACTTTCCTGGTTAACAAATGTTAAATAAAAATGACAAGCATTTGATTGTTAAATAAAAATGACAAGCATTTGATTTTCAGACTTCATATTCTTTAGAAAGTACATGGTAACACAAAAGCTTTTATTCTAGCAACATTTTAAGTTTGTAAGATGAATATTTGAAATTTGTCCCTATTTTTGGGACTATATTCCCCCATTATTGGCTTCATCCAGGTTTGTTGTGCTAAGGTTGACAGATTTGGTAAAAACTGAATTCACTGAATATGTTTGGGGGCTGTACTCCCCCATTACTGGCTTTATACGGATGTTTTTTGCTAAGAGGTTGAGAGCAATGGTGAGAACTGAATTTACTGAATATCTTTAGGGCTGTATTCCCCCATTATTGGCTTTGTTCAGGTGTTTTGTGCTAAGAGGTTGACAGCTATGGTGAGAACTGAATTCAATAAACGGTAGCCATTTAAGTTTCAGTCTTCCTCTTTTTCACAAAACAGCTGATTTGGCATAGTGGTATGTTGCTCTGACTGTTTTGCACAGGGTCCTGGGTTCAAGTCTTGTCAGTAAAATGTATGGTGGTAGCACAGCATTTTATTCTAGCAACTTTCCAGCATTATACAAGCAATGTTTAAAATGTGTCCCTGGTTCTTGGGCTTTTGTCCCCCCCAATAAATTTTGGCTTTTTCGAGATTTCTTGTGCAAAGTTCAGAGATACAGCTTAGTGTGTAGATTTTACAAGGAGCTTAGAGCTGCAGGGGAGCAAAAGTTTAGTGCTGTTTAAGCTGAGTTTGCTTGCATTGTTAATAGCACAACAGGTAGTGTGCTTGCTTTTGATGCAGAAGGCTGTGGGTTCTACTCCCACAGTAGATAGATGGATTGCTGATACTGTACTGTGTTGCAAAGGGGGTTTATGCTGCACTCCTTTTTGATGAAGATACTTAGTAACTATGAATCTGTTATCAGTTTCCCATCCATTCCCTATTGCAATACTACTAGCTTATCATTTTTTAGTGTAAGATAGGCAATTTATTCCTCAAGGGCAACAGGCACTTTATTTGTAGATGAAACAATGAAATATAAAGTTGTTTGCTAGCAGCAACCTCTTCATTAGTTACAGATCTCTTTAATGTGGAATTATTTAGATGACTTTTACTTCTTAAGAGATTGTGCATATGTACTGATACTGGTGGACTGTAGACGTTTGAGTAGACTTTTATGATGGAAATGTTTTGAATTGGGCAGTTTTATCTTTATTGATACATGCATTTTGTTTCATTGTTTACTGGTAAAATGTTCAAAACAAATTTAAAACATCCTCTTAAACTGTACTGTACTGTACAAGGAATATAATTTAATACAATCAGGAAGGTGTATGAAAGAGCATGTGTATGTTTCGTGTGCAAGGGGCCTGTGATTTGAAAACAGCCCAAACCCAAAGTTAATCTTTATCTGCTACTGGCAAAATGTATTTTCTTCGAATGTGGGTTTCAATGCTGTTTCAATGAATGTGAGTTTCAAGGGCAGAGAAGTTTTAATGCTTAGTCTGTTTTCATTGTGGGACTGCATTGCTTTGTTTAGCAGATATCCATTAGTGTTTGCGCTGAAAAATGCAAAATAAAATTTTCAAATGAAGTCCAAATCATTGCAGAAGTAAAGCAGTATGCACATTAGTGTTTACAGTAAATGGGGTGAAATAGCCAAGTAATGGTTCATTGGAATGGCTGCGGGGGGGGGGGGGCTCCATTCGACCATGATTTTGTAAGGGGGAAGGGCGGCAAACACAAAGACAGCCCAGCTGAACTATACCTCTCAACTGTTCAGATTTTTGCAGAATGAATAAATTTTTGCTTCTTATTTTTGGTTTGTTCCTCATAAAATTTGTAGTTTTCTGGCAAATAATTTAGGAATGAAGTCACTAATGACAGACACTGAGTTTCAGACTTCATAACCTTCAGAAAAATGCATGCTAAAGCAAGACCTGTTATTCTATCAACTGTCTCAGTTTATACAAGAGCAATTTTTAGTACTGTTTATATATTCCCTCAATATATTTGGCCTTGTCCAGATTTCCTGCATTATCAGGTGGAGAGGTATGTGCAAATAAATTGCTTTATAGAATTAGGCATATTCAGACCTCTCAACTGTCCCCGATTTTGGCTTAAAATGTTGATCTTCCCCAAACAATCCCTTCGCAAAATGGCAATTTTGGAAGAAAACATGGAAGGTTTACAATTAATAAATAACTGTAATAATCAGAGTTATAGATTGCTTTTATTTCAGAAATGCATGAAGATTATTTTATTTTGTCAGCTGCTCAAGTTAGCAGTACTAATATTAAAAAGTGTCCCTTCTTTGACAGGTTCCCAGCTATACTGAAGTTAGAAAATAATGACAGACATTTCAGTTTCAGATTTCATACCCTTCAGAAAAATTCATACTAATGCAAGACCTACTATTCTATTATCTTTCTAAGTTTATAAGAGCAATATTTAAAAATTGACCTTATTTTTGGGCCTTTGTCCCACTTATATGTATGGCTTTGTCCAGATTTTTTGCTCTGAGGTTGAGAGATATGACAAATGTGTCAGGGCCATCACAGTCAGCCAGAGACATTTCAAATTGTGACATACTTGTTGCACCCCAATCCCCCATGTAGTGACTCTGGATGTATCCAAGCAAGGCAAGGAGCAGTTATGCAGTGTAAATGTGCAGAGTATCCCCCATCCAAGGTAGACACAAGTACTACAGTGGCTTTTCATCTGTCCTTGATTTTGCAGAATGTTCTGGTTTCTGTCATACTTTTATACTGTTGATTTATGCTTATTATTATTCAGAAAGTGCCTGTTGCTCTGTGTTTAAGTAGCAATGCTTTAATGACCATCAGGTAAGCTTGTCTGAGATTGTAAGATGCAAGTAAGTTTTAATAAGCATACTGTTAAAGAATTGCCAACATTGAAAGCCTTTCTGTTGTTGCCATGCAGAGAATACTGACATAACTAGATAACATATAAGCCTTGGATATTGAAATGCATATGACAGTATTTGTAATAAAGGACAGGATTATATTATTTTAAGAAACTAATTTCATTTGTTGGAGACTTGTAGTCATCTTTGCAGGCTTTACCTGCAAAATAAACAGAATGTGAATCTATCGTGTGTGGTCCATAACCTGTGCAGTAATCCTTTAAGCAATTTATGTTGAGCTTGTTTCTTGTTTGCTTTTCATTTTTTTACTTTGATCAGGTTTTCCCCATGAAACAAGTAGATAGTTGTCGTCAGGCAGCAGGTCTTATTTGGATAAGAAACATTTTTACAAGTGGGGGTATCACAGAGATTGCTACTTTCAGCATGTTACTTGGTACTTTAATAAAGCTGAATATAAATTATAATTAGAACTGCAGTACAAGGAGAAGTGGTTTGAGTTGACTGCTGCTTGTTTTTCTTATACTTGATTTTGACTGGCATTCCAGTAATGTATTTAAAAAGTAATTTATTTTGTCATGCCTCACAACCTTTTTGTTTCCATCTAGATATTAAGTAAGCTGTCATGCAGCCAGTGCATTGAAATATTTTTTTTCTTCTACACTTCATTTTGTCTTGATTGGACTCTCATAATGATGGTTTGGCACCCAGGGCAGTGTATTTAATTAAAGTTACAGTTTTTGTGGTTTTGAGCATAGCCCCTTCCCTTTCTAGTTGGCCACACCCATTCTCATTGACCCCCACCCATTCAGCTGTCTCCTGTATCCCCCCCTTGATTTGAAGTCCAACCCGGAATTAATGAGCATGCTCCACCTCAGAAAATCCAAATCCCTTAGAGCTACGCGCTTGAGGGACTTGAACCTCAGCACAGAAATAAATAGGACATACTGGAGGGACAGATTCATAACCCAGAGGCTCCCTTCGCTCTGGAATAGAATCCCAGTCCATGTTAGGTAGAGCCCCTCACTGACTCTCTTCAAGAGGAATCTTGACGAGTGGGTGGGAGATCGTAGGTTTACCCCGGGGATTACTTCTGTGTCACTACTAGACAGAGGCACAGCAAACTAACCTTAAAAAGGGCACAGTAAAATCAGTTCAGAGGGTGGCAAAAGCCAAACACACTCTGGCTAGGCTTATAAATGCCTTAGGGCAGATAGCCTAGTATGAACCTATGAACCTAAGTCACCAGCCACCACTGCTGCATAGTCTGTACATATTAGTACTACCAGGAAATATTTTCTTCTATATTTACTGCAGTTTTTATGATCATTTTTTTCTGAAGCTTTTTTCCTCAGGACTCTGCTGAAAGAGGGGTTCCTTATGTCTTAGTTCAATTATCCCAGTTACTAAACAGAATAAATAAAATGTATTATTAATATGTGACTCCAAATAATTAATTATCAGTATAAGTGCCTACACACCAACAAGGTTGCTTACCCCCAGACTACTACAACAGAAATGCATCTACTCTTTACAGCAGCAATTATTTATTTATTAATCCTTTGTCGTCCTGGTTAGTTCCACTAAGGTAATGGCCTTATTTCAGGGCAGACCTGATCTCACTCCCAACTACCTTAGAATTAACTGAACTAGCGTAATCAGAATTGTGTTCTGAATCTAAAACACAACAAATTCAGGTATTATTTATTTACAATTTCTTGACCAGTTTAGCCCACTAAGCCGATGAATACTTTTCAGGAGAGACCCGAAGAAGTAGTCATACTGACTGACTACAGGAAGTTTGGCCAGGGTACTGGAGTGCTTCTCCTACTCTGTTTGATAAGTGCCATGGGACCTTCTACATCCATCTGATGATTTACCAACAATTCAGGTACATGGGACATCCATTTAGTGTCTCAGCTGTAGGACAGCACAGTCACTCTGCACTGCAGTGTCAGTATTGGAAAAATTAATCCAACTCTCTGATGTCATACTTCTAAATTGTCCAGATTTTCACAGAATGTCAAGATTATTGCCTCATATTTTTGGTCTGTTCCCCATAAAAGTTTTGGTTTTCTGGCAAATTCATGAGGATTGAATTCACTAAATAGTGACATACATTTGAGTCAGACACCTCATATTCTTCAGAAAATGTATGGTAACACAAAAACGTGTATTCTAGCAACTTTCTAAGTTAATATGAGCAATGTTTAAAATTTGCTCCTATTTTTGTCTTTGCACAGTTCTCTTGTGCATGGAGGTGTGCCTGGCATGGGAACCAAACTTACAGGCTTCCACACCAAAAGCATGCATGCTGTCAGTTGAGCTACTGCTGCTGTGGTAAAAAAAAAAAAAAAAAAAAGCTTATACATATTAATCAGCATATGTATATGTGGCTTCCATTTCCAATCCAGCAATAACTGGCTTACATTTGTGCTGCTCAGTGTTATTATAACACAAGCATTTGCCAGAGAAACAATCATGGGGAATTAAGTGCTCCCAAATACCACTAAGTAACTGGCTAAGGTTGCTGTAATGTATCTCCCATGCTGCTGGAGTTTTGGCCAGGTATCCAGTGGCCAAAACACTTATTTATACAATAAGCATCCCTGAAACTGACTGGATTTTCTTAAACTTTTAACCAGAAGTCTTGCAGCAATAAATATTTAAATATGTTTAATTCTGCATCACTCTTTTATGAGAAACAATGTTGCTTTGTCAGAACTTTAAGTATTTCAGCATTACTCATCTTGCAAGTCATTCCTATTTTTTAAATCACTTTTCAATGTTTTCTTACAATTGTTTCTGTAAAACATTTGGATAGATTATAAAACCGTGAAGGTCTGCACAATGGTGCAGAGTTAAGTATTAGTGCCTCACAATCTTTAGTTACCCAGTTCAGTTATGTGCAGGCTTGCTTTCTGTGCAGTCTGCAGGTCCTAACTGCTTTCGTGTGGGTTTCTGCCAGGTACTTCATTTTCCTTCCACACCCCAAGGATGTACCATTGCTGAACTGGCATTCCATTAAGTTGCCTGTAGGTATGCATCTCATGTATGGGTGAGTATGGGCCTATCTTGTAGTGGGCTGGTCTCCCATGTAGGATTAGTTTCACTGCAATGCAACCACTGAGTGCTAGGACAGGCTCCAACTCTCCTGTAACCCTAAAATGGACTAAATGGGCTACTAACGAATGAATGAATGAGTGAAGAAAATTTACTTTAATGCTCTGGAAAAAGAATCACTGTGATGGCAAACATTTCTATACTTTTCTATGACTGTTTCACTCAACACCATGCAAAATCATAGTGTGTCTAGCTTTTTAAATATACCGTTTAAATACTGTATATACATTTTCAATACTTTATTAAACACACTAGCAGCATTCTTAAAAGTATTAGGTTCTGTACTGCATTTAATGTGTGGCTCAGATATTTATCCACAAACAGGATTATATTTCACATTTGTATTTTGAGTCTGTCATGATGTTTTAGGTATGAAGCCTCCACTCATGAGTGCCTATAACATTCATGAAAACAAAGAGAAAATGTTTCTTCAGCCAGCTGCATAATGTAGTAGGATAAAGTCCTGACTACAGCTCAGGTGACCTGGGTTCAAATGCCAGCTTGAGTATCTGTAGGCACTGCATGGAGAGGGCTGGGAATTAGTGGCAGTTGCTGATTTGCCCATCCAGTGGGGGTGGGGGGGGGTGGCTGTGGCTGATCACTTGGATGACACCTAGTGGGATTACTGGGTGTGACGTACATGAAACATGACCTGGGGAGCACACATTGTCATTGTTTAGTGGTATGTACTGAATTATTTAACATGTACAGGCATGTTCCTTGCAGTGGTTAAACACAGCAGAGCTTGATGAGCTGCCAGAGAGAGAGGCTGCTCCAGCAGCGGTCACCCTTGACGACTAGTAACCTGGCCTGTACCTTACTACCTGACTTTCACACTAGAGGAATGAATGGGTTGATTAGGTGCAGGTAGAAAAGTCATGAGGCAGGAGTTACAGGCATGCAAAAAGAAAAGTTTCCCTTGTCCAATTACCTCAGAAACACATGGAGTCAACAATGAACAGTCATATATTTATTTCTGATTTAGTGACGTTTTTTATCCCAAAAGCTGGGAACAGCTTGTCCACTATTTCAATAACTGTCGTGCATGACATACAGCATATACTTAATGCCAATGGAAATTTGATATACTCATCAGTCAAAAGTAGCAGATATTCAGCACCATTCAGTTCACTGAACCAAAGGTACCAGTTATTACTCATACTCCATGTGGGTGTTAATGACCTGAGATGTACCCCCCTTGACTACATGAAGCAAGACATGATCAAGCTCACTGATTATGTGTCTCAGGCAGGTATGAGCCTAGCACTGAGCAGAATACTACCTTCTCCAAGAATGATGCCATGTTACCAACAGAAAACGGTTCATTTTAACAATTGCTTAGCTTCTGGTGTCCGTCCAAGGGGGTACAATATTTGGCAACCTGTGGGGACATAGTTGACAGACCATGCTGCTTTGCCAGGAATGGTCTGCTCTTATCCTATCTAGGCTTTTGGGTACTGGCAAATACCTTTTCAACCCCATAGTGCCTTTTTTAGGCAATGCCAAAACTGGTAAACCTCTCAACTTAACTGAAGTTATGAAGGAATAGCTGAAGGTGGTACTGTTTAATGCTAGAAGTCCAAACAAGAAACTCCCCTCCCTTCAAGCCTTCTCCTCCCTGGGGAGTGTAGACATTTGTGTAGTAATGGAGACATAGTTTAAAGTTGCAGAGACTGCCCCAGCAGTGCAAAGTAATAATGCCTTTCACAAATTCAGACCAGCTACTACACAAGGGGGAACTAAAGGTAAATGAGTCTCAGTCTACATTAAAAAACAACCTCACGCCCAGTATAGTTAAAGGGTATGACCCACTGGAACTCATACATGTGCAACTCACCATCAACAAGGTCTTGTACCATATCCTTGCAGCATATAGATTCCTCTCCATGTCCCAAGAAACCCATCCTACCTATCTCAGAGTACTATATTTCCTCACCATTTAGCCCAAAAAGATATTCATGGAGGATCGCAACTACCCCTCTATAGACTGGGTATACTACATTAATGTACAAGCCCAGTAATTCCTAAACTTCATTAATACCAACATCCAGGAATAGCTGGCCCATTCTCTTACCAAGGGTACATATATCCTTGACCTTGTTTTCAAGAACACGGGGGAACAATGTTCCTCACCCAATGTAATGTCCTCACTCATCAGAACTGACTATAAGGTAGTATTGCTTGAAATAAAATTAAATCTGGGGACCCAGTAAAACCAAAAACCTTTCAGAGCTATTCCAAGGCAAACCTCTACTTAGCAACACCTTGGCTAAATTCCAGTCACCCACAAACTTAGTAGACACCATAGCATATGCTGAGCTGTCTACAAAATCTCTGTATGGTCTTATTGATAGCTGTATAGAACAAGCTGTGCCCACTCATATTAGGAATATGACAAACTCAAAAGACAAGCACCCTGGAAGAGTTACAATACCACCAGTAATACAACAAAAGAAAAAAAGTCATGGCCAAGCATAGTAGGAACAAAGCCCAGCATACTAAAAGCCCCTGACATATCCACACAGGCAGCTAAGAGGGTTAACTAACACTTCAAAGGCTAAATTTGAAGAAAAAATAGCTTCTCAGGCAAAGGACAACCACAAAGATTTCTAAAGTTATGTCCGTAACCTCAGGGGAAATATGCAACACTGTGCAGAACTTATTGTAAATGACATCACCCACACTGAACCGGAGGCCATTGTCAACCTTTTGGCTGACAGGTTCAGCTCAAGTTTCTTCTCCCTCTCCAACCCAACAGTCCAAAGGAAATACCACATACACAATCCTCCCAACTATTACTAGGGAACTGGTTGTCAATACACTTTCCAAGGCCAAAGATACTGCATCGATGGACCCCAATAACATCCCAGGATGCTTATCAATAGCATGAAACATGACCTCTCTGCTCCACTTGAATCACTTTTCAGCTGGAGCCTATGGTCAGGTTTTGTGCCCAAGGAATGGAAGATGGCTACGGTCATTCCCCTGCACAAAGGAAGTCCAACCACCAATTCGGGTGACTACAGGCCCATAGGTCTGACTAGCCTCATATGTAAGGCCATGGAAAGAATCACCATGGACATGATAAACAAGGACATAGGTAACATGCAAACACTGGACAAATCACAGTTCATCTTTGTTAGTGGAGGGCATGCCTATTAAATCTGGTCTACTTTTTGAGAGGGTTGCCAAAACAATGGATGAGGGCAACACTAGGTACACAGATTACCTCAACCTAGCCAAGCCTTTTGCTATGGTACCTGACTTGGGGATTATAGACAAGCTCATTAAATTAGGTATAAACTCTTTCATCACCCACTGGATACCCAACTGGCTCAGTGATAGGATCCAGGGGGTCAAAATACATGAGGCCACCTCCACCATGATGCCAGTCACTAGCAGAGTCCCCCAGGGCTCAGTACTGGGCCTGCTCCTTTTTGGCATCTACTTCTCTGACATAAAAGCAAACATTGAAGATTTATGGCTGACTAAGTTTGCAAATGATTGCAAGCTAGGGATTATCACTGACTCCCCTGCAGTCATTAGCATTCTTCAAGAAGGCCTATCTCTGAATAACAAATGTTGCCAAAGCCATGGTCTTGAACTCAGTGCTAAAAATGCATAATTATACCATTTGGGAAGTCAACCTTCCCAGCTAATTACTATGTCGATAATACACCCCTATGAGTCGATCTATTGGTCAGGGGATCTGGGTACGCACGTAGAGAGTAGCCTTATCTTCGACAACCAAGTGCCACAGTGGTGAGGAAATCCTTTTATGTTGTGCAACTTATAAGTAATGGCAAAGCATCAAGGTCCAAAGAGGTCATTATCTCACTGCACTCTGCCCTTGTCAGACCAATCATAGCGTACACTGCACCCTTTGGTATGTACCTGACCAGGCATATGCAGCAACTAGAGTGATGACAGAGGTCCCTTGCAAAAAGAATACAAGGCATAACAAACCTGCCTTATGCATACTGCCTTAAAGCCCTTTCTCCTCTACTCAGTCTCCTATATATTGCTGAGGGATGTTCCATCCCTGGCTTACAAGGCATCTGTAAACCTCACACTTACAAATCTCCTGCATATTTTAAGTCAAACAGCAAAAGAAATACAAGGTCTATAAACCTGAATTATGTCTGTGATTTAAACAGAATATGCTCGAAAGACAGATATGTGTCCTAGAGAATGTACCTCCTATGGAATGGGTTTCCCATCCATGTGAAGCTGAGTTTGTCTATTACCCAGCTTAAGTGTAACCTTGACCAGTGGATGGGGAATAGGAAATTTACACTGAGCCTGGCACCCATGTCCCTTATGGACAGACGTAACTTATAAATGATTGGCCCTGGCCCTCAATGTCCTATTTGGATACAGGTCATCATTATTCTTTTGGGAAAACTTGGCTAGGCTTAGAAAGGCCCCCTAGGTTGTTAGCCTAGTAACAATCTATAAATCTATGAATCTATTCACTGTATCATTAAAATTAATGCTTATATCTCACTAAAACTAACTTGGTAACTCAGGCATTATTATCTGTAATGTTCACATTTCTTATACAATATTTGACTGACATCGTATATAGTCACTTAACATGCTTTCTAACATGGTGGCTATTTTGGGTTGTGATGACCCGCCACTGGACCAGTAATCAAGGAACCTTAATCCTCACAACTGGCAACAGTGGAGGATGTACACTGGGAGGATAACAAGCACACACACAGTATTTCCAGATGTAGCTCTTTGAATCAAGGGCAGTTTCCCTTAAGAGCACACAGAGACCACAGTCAGTCCAGGGCTGGTTTCTCCCTCTTTCTCCTGATCCCCAATAAGACTCCCCACTGGCACAGTTATAGAGTTGAGATCTCAGCTGAGTGGCCAATCCAAGACCTCCAGGACCCTTTCTGTCCAACCAGTGCTTTGGGTCCCTGTCCAAGTAGCTGACACACACACTCTTTGAGATTTGATTAACACACACACACACACACACACACACACACACACACACACACACACACACACACACACACACACACACACACACACACACACACACAAAACTGGGAAAGGCTGGCAGAGGTTTACTAGCTATGCCCCCTTTGCCCAGACTATAAGGTAGTTATCACTACCACCAGCCAACTCCTTATCAGCTACTTTGAGGCCCTTAATAAATTAATATTAATACATATGGTAGTTTGACCAAGAGCAAGGCTATTAGGAGTGGCCCACATAGTGTCACCAAATAAATATGCCAGTACTCTCAAAACTTAAATATCTCTAGACAGACCAGCCACAATGAAATGTTTAAATATATTTAGTAATAAATAATAAAAGAGCAAGACAATACTTAGTATATATTCACAGTGACATCAGAGTTCAAAATCACAGGCAATATTTAAAACAACATTGCAGAACAGTCTCAAATAATTAAAGAAAAATATCTAAACTAAGCTTTGCCCTCTACCATTCCCATTAGTCTGGGTATGGTAGAGGGTGGTCTTTAGGTGCTTCACCCCACAGTGCTTTCATAGACAAGCCAGCAGGTCTGACATTAAATTGGCACCTCGTCAGTCAGTATTTCTTTTCAGAAACCTACCCTGCTGAAAGTCTCTAACAAAGCATTTGTCATCTTTTCTGCCTCAATGGAGGACAAAGCCACTGCCTCAGAATATCTGGTAACATAATCTACTACCACTAGGATATACTTCTTCCCTGTCGAACTTGGGGTATTCAGAGGCTCCACAATATCCATAGCTACCCTTTGAAATGGCTCCTCAATCACAGGCAAAGGCACCAGAGGAACTTTGACTTTGTCTCCTGCCTTGCCAGTACTCTGTTACATCCCTGGAAATTACAGGCCAATACAAGTTCTTCATAATACGTCTCTTTGTATGCTTTATGCCCATATGACGTGCAAAGGTAATATCTTGGGCTGTGGCTAGAAGTCCCAGATGGTAGGCTCTGGGCACTACCAACTGCTGTATTCTCTCACCTTCCAGCCCTCCCTCAGGGGTCCACTCTCTATACAGTCATCCTCTGTTCCAGTATACAGATTCCCCTTTTCCTTGAGAATCAGGTGCCTCCATGTCTACCTACCTCAAGCCTTGTAATACAGGGTCTGAGAGCTGAGCCTGTCTCTACTTTCTCTTTGTAACCCTTCCCATCTCCCCTTCCACAGAAATTCTGGTATCCTCTGACAGTGGTGTCTCACTCTCAGCCTGAGTACTACTACTCACCTCTGCCATTGCAGTCACTCTGTCCAAGTGAATATCAGTACCCACCAGCACCTGTGGCTCACCTTCAGTTTCATTGCTACAGGGTAGCTCCATCTCTGATGTAACCACCTCCCCAGTCCTGGATTCAAGTGTATGGTCTGTTTGGGTTCCCCCCAGGCTAACAGACCCACATGCTTGTCTTCAAGCCTGACTGCATGCCACTGCATGCACACAAGGTACTGTATTATCAAAATCAGTCCCTATCAGGACATCTGCAGGGATATCCCCAAACACACCTACTTGCTTGCTTACTTTTCCACCCTCCCAGTCAAGGTGATCCCTAGCCAAAGGTATTTGGAATGGGGTCCCTCCTAATGCTCTGACTGGAGTAGACTGCCCAAGCAAGAAGTGCTTCTCTTTAACCACTGCAGGCTTCACATTGGTTAGGTCAGAGGCTGTGTCTCTCTTAGCAGTGGCATGTTTTCCATCTACTAAGATAGGATATAACCTCTTGTGGAAGTTTGATACCCTTGTTGTCTCCAGACAACTTACTGCTGGCATTCTGCCATACCCACTTATTGGCTTCCCCACCTTTTGTTCCCCACCTTGCCTCCATGGATGTCTATATGCTACATGGCCCCACTGGTTACATTTAAAACATTTAACCTTTGATCCTGGCCATGCACCTGGACTAATGGCTTCCCCTGTTACTGACAGACTCTGTTGGGGTGGTTTAGGCTGCCCACCATGGGTTCCCTTAGACCCATGTTCAGCACTGGGTATCTCTTTCCTCTGAAGTGATGTCCTGCTTGCTAGGTATAGGTTTCCCTTTTTCCCCAGCTCGTCTGCAGTATTACATTCTCTATCTGCCAACCCGATTCTCATGTCCTCAGGCAAAGTGCTAAGGGCTTGTTCCCTCACCAAAAGGTCTGCTAGCCCTTCAAAAGTGGTAATCTGACACCCACTCACCCACCTATGAAAAAAGTGCTTAACTCAGGAATATATTCACACACACTTTCATCTGCCTTGCATCTATGCTCACAAAACCTGTTTCCATAAGCTTCAGGTGTTAACTTAAAACACTCTAATAAACAATTTTTAACTGCATTGTATCAGACAATTTAGAAACAGCAGTTACAGCTTTACCATGGAGTAAGAGGGTTAGGAATCGTACCCAGAGCCGTTGGCCAACATTATACTGTTTACAAACCCTTTCAAACATATGAATACAACTATCAAAATTATCACCCTCTGTAAATTGTGGAAGAAATTTATTGACCTTTATTGCCTCTGGGGTTTGGTTATTCCCTTCCCCATTACCTCCATGACCCTAATGAAGAGTCAGCATCTCCTTTTCATATTGCCTCTGCCTCTACTTTCTTTGGCTTCTCGACAGCTCAATCTCTCTACTGATTCTAGTTCCAACTGTTTGGCCTACAGTTCAAGTCTCTTTAACTCCAGACAGATGTTAAAGTCCTCTGAGGCAAAGCTCAAGTGTCTGTTTTCTGAGAGTTGTACATCCACAAGGCCAGTCTGGTTGTACTCCTGGTTGCTGGGCTGTGATGAAGCTGTGACTAAGACTGTAACCATTTCTGCTTTAGTCAAGTTGGCACCAGTCCTTTGTCTTGGCACATCTCAGTCAACTGGCTGCTTGTCACCTTGCCAAATTCCTCTGCTGACATCCTTGCCTGTTCTCCCTGGCTAACTAAGCTAACACAAAATAAATAAAACTGTTGTAGTATGAAACTCTGAATGTCTACTGTGTGGCTGCTTGAGAGTACAAACACCTTCTTTAGTGACCGCTGTTTACAGGCTACAGGAGTTCAATATCCACACCGCTGAATTCCAATATGTGGATACCCATCCACTGCCAACCAATAATGTGATGACCCACCACTGGACCAGTAATCAAGGGGCCTCAATCCTCACCACTGGCAACAGTGGGGGATGTACACTGGGAGGATAAGAGACACACACACAGTATTTCCAGAAGCAGCACTCTGCATCAAGTGCAATTGCCCTTAAGAGCACACAGAGACCACAATCAGTCCAGGGATGGTTTCTCCCTCTTTCCCAGCTCCCCAGTAAGACTCCCCACTGGCACAGCTATAGAGTTGAGATATCAGCTGAGTGGCAAAGCCAAGACCTCTAGCACCCTCTCTGTCCAACCAGTGCTTCGTGTCTCTGCCCAAGTAACTGACACACACACTCTTTGAGGTTTGATTTACACACAAACACACACACACACACACACACACACACACACACACACACACACACACACACACACACACACACAGCTGGGAGAGTCTGGCACAGGTTTACTAGCTATGCCCCCTTTGCCCAGACTATAAGGTAATTATCACTGCCAACAGCCAACTCTTTATCAGCTACTTTAAAGCCCTTAATAAAGGATGTCCAATCTTACTGTGTAATATTAATATTAATACAAATATTAATATTAATACAAATTGTAGTTTGACCAAGAGCAAGGCTAGTAGGAGTAGCCCACACAGTGTCATGAAATAAATATGCCAGTACTCTCAAAACTTAAATATCTCTAGACAGTTCAACCAAAATGAAAGATTTAAATATATTTAATAATAGTTAAAAGAACAAGACAATACTCAGTATATATTCACAGTGACATCAGAGTTCAAAATCACAGGAAATATTTAAAACAACATTGTAGGACAGTCTAAAATAAATAAAGAAAAATATCTAAATTAAGCTTTGCTATAATCCTGACTACATCTAAGACGGTTACTATTCCCTAGAAACCTACAGAGCAAGGCAGATGTGGTGAGTGGATCTTGTTGTTGTCAGGTCCAAGACATAATGCAGAATGCTCTGTCTAACAGACTTTTCAAGTTAATATTTCAAATATTACTGCTGGGATAACTTGCAGAATTACATAATTTCTTGTCATCTGACTCTATCCCAAGTGAAACCCCCACTGCTGGAATTGGGCAGCGTTTAGCATCTACCTGTGAAAATGCATAGAGCTCAGATTTTTGGCAGATGCTGGAAGTCATAAAATAATTACATTCCTCCACATTTCAAAACTATTAATTATTTCATTCTAAAGACAATACAGAAAGCTTATTAGAATAGACTCTATGTCTCTAGCTCATTGAAAACTGAAAGATACCATCTTTTATTGCATAGCCATAAAGTAATTTAATTTCAGCTATTTTCTGAAGTTAACCTCCTGTATTCCAGTTTCCACTGTTAAAATATATACATTTAAACAGTTACAATAGTGCATGTACATTTCTGTTCTATTCCAGAAGAGCACACTGTGGTTGCATTTTAAGCACAAACACTTGATAAAATACCTTTTTAACACACGTCTGTACAAACCAGTTTGATATACACATGACATACAGTTCTAATACAGTTAACACAAACATCTTATGCAGATCTTGTTGATATTCACAAATGACTTATAATTATTTACAAAATTCCAGATAGCTCTGCTAGTAGTATCCCCCTTTGTCAGATGGGGGACCAATCTATCAAATGCGGACCAATTTTTTTCCTTTACTTGTACTATAGTTTTAAAATTCTAAAGTGTGGTTAATGAAAAATCTTAATAGGCCTTCTTTGCCAGGCTTCTGGGATAATTACTCTACTGCCTTTCAGGAGATGACCTGAGATCAATTAGCACCTTGGGAAATGAGAGGCACACATCTTTTGTCAACACACTCACTTGGGAAGGAGAAGTGTAGTGACTCCTCCCCTTTAGTGACCTAACACTGTAGGAAGTGGTGTAGAATGGTCACCCGAAGAACAGGATATGGGGAGGATGTGGATGGAACCTGTCCAAGTCAGTAATGGTGGCCCTTTACTTTGTATTGGAGCACAGATATTCTCCACATTAATGCTGAAGCTCACATTATCATAAGGAGTGGGGTTAGGGCCATGCAGCAAAAAAAAAAAATGCCCTAATATTTGGCAGTATGACAGCTCTGTGATTAGCTCTCACCTTATGGGAAACAAATTGTCTGTAAACAGCTCTTGCTCTAGGAGGAGCAAAGGTGCAAGGGCTGATAGTCAGCAAACAGTGGGGTTTAAAAAAAATCTGTACATCTTGTGTTGTATGTGTGGCACACACATTGTCAGCAAAGCTGTCCATTGTGGAATAACTTTGCTCCTTTCCATGAATCAGTTTTCATTAGTAGTGTTTGGGGGTGCACCTGTGTACCTTGGGGTGCTATATACCGCACTGACATATACTTCTTCCCTCTACTGTGCTTAATTTCATCTGATATACTGTTCTGTGCATTTCTGCTTATGTTGGCAGAGCATTTGTTCTTCACCAGTATAAGCTCTCACACCTTCCACTTACATATTACAATTCTGAGGATTGCAGAAGTTTTAGAAAAGTGAAACCCCACTTCTTCAAGGCTGCTGTCTTTCCTATGGTTGTATGACCTTGGAGTTGTGTAGTTATCTGAAGTCAGTGTTGTAGTACAGCCCTTCATATGGAAGGTTTAAGTCGGTTTGCTTCCCTGCAAAAATTCTCTAAGTCTAGTACAGTGTGCTTTAAACTTCTTATCCACTGAAATACAGATTACTGCATAATTTTTATTAAGTTGTGTTTTGATGGAAAATGATTCTGTGAAGTGTCACGATACCCTACACTCCCCTCTCCTCTCCGCACACCTTAGCTTGGGGACTGCCAAACTGCATATTTGGATTTGGCCTGGTATTTCACATAAACTAATGATTACATATAATGATTTGTTTGTAGCATGTTGCATTTCCATCCATATTTTAATTCTAGTCCTGCTTTTTTTCCCTTTTCATGACTACTGAGTTTGAGGTTTGAGTTTATCACCACTGTTTCATTAAAGTTGTTGTTGTGTCATATGCACCTGTATTTTTTTCCTTTCAGATGTAGCTTGCTCAGAGTTGTTGGTATTACTTGTATTTCCCTCTGCAGTTTTTTTCTTATTTTGCTTAGTACAAGTACTTATGGATCGCCTGCATATTGCTACATTGTATTGCAATGATTTTAGCTTTCTGTGACTATCGCTTGAGGCTTAGAGCCAGTGCTGACAACTGTGTGTGATATACCATTACTGTACTGAGACTTCTGTAGTATTTTCTGCAAACCTTGGAGGCTTGTGCATGTCCCCTGCTGACTGGCCCTCTGTATGATGTATTGTTGTTACACTGTTCTGTTTCCCTTCCATACTGCATGCTCCTTCCTCCCACTTCCGCATGTATTCAGTGTCTTTTTAAACTTCACGCAGTGCAGCCACTTTTATATTAAATCTTGCAATGTAGAGTAAATGTTTTTGAATTCAGGCCTGTGTTTGTTACTGAAGTACTGGGAGACTGACACTGCTCAGGAAAGTTTTGCATGGTAGTTTGTGTTAGCAGCATTAGTATTGTTTTCTTAGGAAAATGATTTTCCAGTCAATAATACAGAATATTTGCTTAGATATAAATTTGTTCAATTATTGCTGTATAAAAGGGCAATGGAATTTAAATTGATTTTAGTAATTAAAGCCTGACTGCATTAGTAAAGACCAAGGGAATTCAGAAAATTCACCACAAGGTGTATACAAGGTGTACACCTTGCAGTAACCATTCAGGAGACAGCCCTAGTACAGTGCTTTAGAATGAAGATGCACAGCACCATGGTGGGCTGTCTCTGAGATCATGCTAAATGCTAATAAGGCATTCCAGGGGAGAGTTTTATGCTCTCTCCCATGGAAATGCCTGTGGTCAGTCATTTACACAGCCAAATGATTCAGAGACTTGATCTGGTGCATAAATTAATATGGACATTCATGGTCTTTAATGAACATTGCCAAAATGTGTTCAACCACCATGGTAGAGCTACATGCCAGACAGTTTAACAGACAGGTAGTTGATGGGGGTGTATGAGTCAGTGAATGTGTAGGGCTGCATGTGCGAGTGTAAGTGTTTGTGTGTGATGGCCTGGGAGGTCACAGTGGGGGGTTATTTAGGAGATAATTAGGGTGTGTGTGTGTGTGTGTGTGTGTGTGTGTGTGTGTGTGTGTGTGTGTGTGTGTGTGTGTGTGTGTGTGTGTGTGTGTGTGTGTGTGTGTGTCTGTGTGTCTGTGTTCATGCATATGTGTTTGGGGGTGCTGTCACACCTCCACACTTCCCTAGACTAATGAGCAACTGGGGTTCATTAGATACAAGGGATGCTCTTCACATCATATCTTAGAGGACTTGGAAATAAAGGAAAAAGATGACATGGGTCAGGGGGTTCCACTAGAGATCAGGCTTACTATTCATATTTTGCCTTAAAGGTACTTATTAAAAAAAAAACAACAGAAAATGTATGTGGGTCTGGGGGATTATTAGACAACAAGGATACTCTAAACAGCATATTGTAAGGAGACTAAAGTGATTCGAACCATGCACCCTCCCATTAAGGATATTAATACTCTGCACCACCACTAGACACCATGGATAATGTGAATAATCACTTAAAACTGAAAAAAAAAACGTAGGTAGGGAAGTAGGGAAAGGCTCTACACCCTTGACACAGGAAACAGCATTATTAACTAACCCACTATGTAACTCACAAATATCCTTTCAGCCTCAAAGCTCAAGTAATCTGGACAAAGCCAAAATAATGAGGGACCAAAGACCCAAAAATCAGTGACAAATTTTAATTATTCCTCTTGTATACTTAGACAGTTGCTAGAATTGCAGCCTTTGCATTAGAATGTATTTACTGAAGGATATAAAGTCTGAAACTCAAATGTCTACCTCAACAGTTTGCAGGAAAAACATAAATTTTATAAGGAATAGAAGAAATGATATGGGCTGAAATCTGGAGATTCATTGACAGCCTCGATAGTTAAGAGGTATGCCTAGAAGAGGCAACAGCAGGAACATCCTGTAAAAGACAGGGGCAGTTGAGAGGGACAGGGATGGTGTGTCCATGTGGGAGGAGGCTTCAACACAAAGTAACAGTAGATGACACCAGGGAAAAGTTCTGAAATTTGACTTGGCATCACTTAAAGTTAATAAAGCAGCAGATCTAGCGCAGTAATGCAGTTTCTGCACAGTAAGCAGCATAAAACTCTAATGTTTGACATTATTGACAGACTGTAATCATCTGTGATTTACTAGGGCAGGAAAAACTTATAAGGAGACATCGGGGACATTCTGTCAGCTCAGGGACAGGTAAGACGTATGTGGTATTTTTGTGTGTGTGTGTGTGTGTGTGTGTGTGTGTGTGTGTGTGTGTGTGTGAGAGACAGAATGTGGGGGTGCTTGTGCCGATGCTATGCATGGACCACCACTGCTAACTACAGCAGGAAAGTGGTAATTAATAATGGTGATTCACAGACATGTAAATTAGCTAATACTATAATGTGTTTGAATTGCAAATCGCCACATTAGGTAAACAGCCCCTTTTTACTATTATCCTTGCTGCCAACACAAATAGGTTCATAGGTAGGTACTAGGCTATCGGCCCTGGGGCCTATACAAGCCCAGCCAAAAAGGTACTGTGGCTTTTGCCACCCGAGAAAATTATTTTCCTGTGCCACTGTCGAGCAGAGCCACAGAGGGGATCCCCGGGGTGAATTTCCTATTTCCCACCCAATCATCAAGATTTTTCTTGAAGAGTGCTAATGAGGAGTTTTGTTTGATATAGATAGGTAGTTTATTCCAGAGTATGGGAAGTCTCTGGGATAGGATTCAATCCCTCCGGCATGTTCTGTTAATTGTGGTGACAAGGTTTAGGTCCCTAGAGCGTGTAGCTTGGAGGGATTGGGATTTCTTTAAGTGGAGCATGTCCAACAGCTCTGGGTTTGACATAGCTTTGTATGTTAGGCAGAGATCACCTCTGAGTAGGTGATATGCGAGGGAGTAAAGCTGGAGTTTTTTGAGACGGTCTGCGTAGGGCATCTGTTTGAGGCTGGTAATCCTCTTGTGAGGTATTTCTGCAGCCTTTCCAGTTGTTGTAGATGTCTTGTGAGGTACATACCAAAAGGGGCGTTGTACTCTATAATGGGTCTAATGAGTGATGAGTAGAGGGGAACAATGACCTCTTTTTTTCTGGATGAGAAACCTTTTGTGATGAGGTGTGCCACGTAGAAGGATTTCCTGACTACTGTGGCGATGTGATTATCAAAGCAGAGACTACTGTCCACCTGTGTCCCAAGGTCTCTTATCACACTTTCGGTGTTAAGTATACTACCGCCTATGTTGTAGTTCATGGGTACAGAGTTTTTACCAAAGGGGATGACAATGCACTTTTTGGCATTGAGTTTGAGGCCATGGCTTTGACACCACGCATCTGTCTTAGTGAGGCCCTTTTGTAGGATGTCCACATCGTTAGGAGTTTCGATTATGGCTCCTAGGTTGCAGTCATCTGCGAACGTCATTAGCCAAAGACCTTCTGTGTTAGCCTGTACTTCAGATAAGTAGATACAAAACAGGAGAGGACCCAGGACTGAACCCTGTGGTACTCCACTTGTCACTGGTCTGAAGTCAGATTTGGAGTGTGCTACTTTCACAGTGTGGTTTCTGTCAGTGAGCCATTTGGCAACCCATCTTGTGACATAGGAATTTATACCTAGTTTAGTGAGTTTATCTATAATTCCAGAGTGGGGGATGGTGTCGAAAGCCTTGGCAAGATCTAGATAGGCTGTGTGAACAACCTTACCCTTGTCTATGGTTTTGGTGACTGCTTCAAAGAAGTCTATCAGGTTTAGGAGACATGATTTGCTTTTTACAAACCTGAACTGGGTGGGGTCCAGAGTTTGGAGATTACCAATGTCTTTGTTTATAAGTTCCATGATGATACATTCCATGGTCTTGCAGACCAGGCTCATCAGGCTAATGGGGCGGTAGTTCCCGGGGTCCGTGGTGGCTCCCCCCTTGTGTACTGGGAGAACTGTTGCTGTGCGCCATTCAGCAGGTGAGGCTATGATTGAACATGGTACTTAGATGGGGTGCCAGTTCATTCTGTAGTTCATGTAGAACACAGCCTGGGATGCTGTCTGGTCCCATAAATGCTGTGTTCTTGGCTTTGGAGAGTGTAGTTTTTACCTGTGCAGCCATGATTACAGGAACTTTGTATTCTTCCAGTATAGAGATGGGCTCTTTAGGGGGTGAGAGGGGGGTAAAGTTAGCACTGAACCTATCTGCCAGGATGTTGGCAATATCAGTTGGGTCTGTACATTTAGTGCCATTGTGCTGTAACTCAGAGCAGATCTGAGTGTTGCCACTGAGATTCTTGACATAGCTATAGAATGCTTTGTGGTTGTCTTTAGAATCAGTGGCGATTTTGTTTTCGTAACTAGCTTTGGAAGATTTTATCAGGGATCGCAGCTTCTTACTGAGGCTGAACAGGGAGCTCCTCCACAATTTTACTCTCTTTTGCAACAGTTTCTTCCTTCTGTTGTACAGTTTGTTTATGGCAGGGGACAACAGATTGGCTTCCTTTTTTTGGAGGATAGCGTCTTGGTTCTGTTTGGGATAGCACAATCCATGCACTCATGTAAGTGCTTATAAAGTGCAATTGTGTAGGATTCAGTAGTCGTAACTGTATTGTCCATCTGCATGGGTGTCATGAAGTTCACCACTTCTGTCTTAAGAAGCATGAAGTTGGCCTTGGAGAAATTTTTTACCATGGTTTCCTTAATGGAGGGGGGGGGCAAGATGTGGATATCTAGGGTAATTAGCTTATGGTTGGATCGGACCAATGAGGCGTTGACTTCAGGTATGGATCACTGGTCACTCATGTTGGTAATGACTAGATCTAGGATATTGTTGCCCCTGGTGGGGGTGTGGATAAGTTGATCCAGGGCATTGGAGTTTATGAATTCCAGAAAGCATTGAGCGAAGGAGTTGGTACATAAGTAGTTCTTCTAAATCCTCAAGCAAGTATTTCATTGTAAATATTAAGCAAAATGCCTTGAAAAAATTGAGGTTTGTAAATATGTTGAACACATAGCCAGCCTTGGGCATAGGCCATCTAGGAGGCCGCCTAGGGCACTGGTCTAGCAGGGGCACTTTCTAGTATTTATTTGATGTAGTTAGACCAGGATGGGGGCACCAGGTAGTGTGGTGAGGGGCGCCGTGGAGCCCTTTTGCCTAGGGCACCAGTTGACCTAAGGCTGCTGCTGGTTGAACACATAATTAAAAAGCTACTCAGTTGCAATAGTGATATAATTTGGTTTAGGTCAGACACAGACATAACCAGTACTATTACTGGAAACTAGCCAACATGTATTAGTAACAAAGGTGATTTAGGATTTGGTGTTGCTGTAGAAAAAAACATTCACTTTCATTTCATGCTTCATCTGATCTTGTGTGCAGTAACACTCACTCTGTCTTGCCTTGCTGGTTAAATAATAAAATTAAATGAAACTGTTGATGTAGTAGTAATGGCACATTTGACTTGATCATGTACCCGAGGAATCAGACATATTACATTTAGCAGACGTGTTATATAATTGAAGAGAAGATAATGTTTACTGATGCTTTGGTAGTTTACTGCAGCACGGGTAAGCAGTGTTGTAAGTTGTAGCTATCATGAAAAGGTTCAAAATACCTAATGAACCGCCACATAATAAAGAATTACTGAATCTAGACACACTTATTCGAAGACATATTACAATATTTCATAGGTTCATCAGTTTGGTGAACAAGCTCAGGGCCTATTGGCCATTAAGGAGGTTGATGCCCTGAGTCCCAGGTTGGAACTTGTGTGTGCCCAGGTAGTAATCTAATTCATTCTAGAAGGTAATGTCCATAAATATTGTTTAATATGTGTATTCCAGTATTGTTGGTATCCAGTTTTTAATATCTTCTTTCTCCCCGCTTTTAAATATAAACTTCACTACCCCATTCGCATACATGTTAATTATCCAATCCATATGCTAGCCATTCATTCATTACTACTATAACTATTTTTCACCCCTCTCCATTTTCATATAAAATTCATATTATTTCCCATCTGCACCTAGTGTACTGTTTTTTATGTCCTGCTTAAAACCTCATCCAAATCATTTCTCTTTAATTTATTTTTTCTCTTTCTTTGATTTTTTTTTTTTCATCAGTTCTATCAGTATTCTCATTACATTGTCTTGGCCATTGTTTATCGGTTTTGCAACATGTCTCAACCTGTCCATCCTCCCTTCATTATAGGTATTAATGCCCCACACAAAATGAGTAGGTAGTATCAGTACCCGTGTATCTTACTTTGATTTATCTAAGATAATGACCATACCCCTTTAAGAAAAAAAGAATGAGCCTTAGGTATTGCTACTTCTAGGAGCAGATCACAACTAAATACATTCACTAACTGATGTTAATTCCCACAACCAATGCCACATTAAGTCAAAAAAGTGACAACATTTTCAGGGAAAGTGACTGTTGGATGGGCAACCCATAGAGAGTGAATATTCCAGTTTTTCATCAATGTACATCATCTGTGCTAGGACAGACCTAAAACATGTAAGGTAAGGCCATAATGCCAGCATTCATACCTGTGACCCGATCTCTTCAGCCCATTTTGGTTAGTCACTCAAAACTATCCAGCTGCTAAAGTAAAAAGAAAGAAAATATAGACTATGGTGAATACTCATATACTTCTGAAGAAAACAAGGATATACAACTTTTAGTGAAAATGCAATAGAATATTTAGAGAAACTGATACTTTGAATGTCTAATGTTCATTTTTGATTTATACGAAGTTGCAGTATACGGGAACTGATTAACATAGAAATATATATTAAAAATGTATGAGCTTGCATGATGTACAATGACAGAATATAGATTCAAAGCATGAACACTCACAATGAGATAAGGGAACCTAAGCATCAATTTAGACATTTTAAATAAACAATATAAGGCAAAACAGAAAAGGAGAATATGTTCTGTCCTAAATGTGACATAAATACAGTGCCATGGGGTCCAAGAGGCTACAGGATATTAGTATATAAATTACAAATGCAAAGTAAATAAAAGATCAATAAAAGCATTAGCCTCACACCCTGAATTTACAGGACCTTTCTGTAGTGATAAAGACTTTGATGAATACTATAACATTTCTGCTACAGCATTTTTGTAAGACAGTGTCTTTATGTGCCTGTCAGAAATGTCCTCTGTCCAGTTGCATAACCCGAATAATAGAACAAAAATAAATACAAAGTTTGAATGGAATACAGGAAAAAAATAGACAATAATAGCAAAAAGTATATACTGTATAGGCAGCTGTGACCTCTTGACACAAACATCTCACAAGGTACAGAAGTAGGGTACCAGGAGCTTATAACAGCAGTACCAGTCCAGAAGAAGGGATTACTGAGACATCAAAGAAGTGAAGATTAAAGATATTCATGGAATTCTAGGTAACAGACCCCCCCCCCCCGAGTTTTAAATACTCATTTCCATAGAGTCTGTAATGAGATGATAAAGGATGAGATGAGAGAGATCCATTTATAAACAGTCCAATACACGTGTCAATAAAATTGAGTAATAAACATTGTGCCCGTTCATCAGCAACGACCTTAAATTAAACAAAACAAATTTGAGAGCCTTTTATGTTCATCTGCAGTCATATAATGAAAAAAATCCCAAGAGGTTCAATAAACATTCTTAATTATCAGGAGCATTATGCTCTTTATTTATTTATACTGCAGTTACAGATTATATTGTAGACCCTTAAGTGGGCTCTGCTTGTATAAATAGCAGAGTAGCTTTACTGCTGCGGTGTTGGGGTGTTCGATCACCATCTAGTGCTCAATGGGATACAACTGACAAAACATTGTGAATGAAATAAAACAGGCATCACGTAATGAAATTCAACACCTGTTCAACCCAGGCTGAGCAGTCCTGTATTTTGTCATTCACACTTGCGAGACAGAGCTGGTAAGTACCTTCAAGATGCGTTCTTGGGGATATGGAATAGTAAACTGTGTAAGAGGCAGCAATTTGTATTTTAGAATACTTTCCTCTACAGGTTCCAACTAAACTGAACTTCTACAAATGGTCCCAATTTGTTCTGTTTGTGGAATTTTTCCTATTTTAAATACATTTATGGCAGCCCCTTTATGATGATAAAATAATGTGCTTAAATAACTTTCAAGATGAAATCGTCTTCTCCTTTACAATGTTTATTGTGGCTTCCTTATGCCATTTATGTTACTTGCTTAGTAACCTAAGGCTCACTACAACTGGACTGCTGAGTGTTCACTTGCTGTAAGTAATGCAGTAGGGCAGTGCAAGGGTCTTGCTGGTCTGTAGGTCCCTCCTGGCCTTTAAGGATGTCCAATTAAAGGGAGCAAACCTCAAGGTTATAGTCAGAGGTGCCTTGCACATGTACTAAACATTGATGTTAGAAAAGCTGCTAATACTAATGTGTGTGTTTTTAACATACCTTGCAACTGACCAGATTTTTGCCGCATATTTTTGGCCAGTTCCTCATAAAATTTGTGGTTTTCTGGCAATTGACGGATTAGTGAAGTCACTAAATAATGACACACGAGTTTCAGACTTCATATCTTTAAGAAAATGCATGCTAACACAAATAATGTTATTCTAGCAACTTTCTAAGTTAAAAAGAACAATATTTAAAATCTTTCCCTATTTTTGGGCCATTTTATCTCCATTAGTTTAGGCTTTGTCTAGATTTCTTGCACTAAGAAGTTGAAAGATATGCATACCTCTCAACTATCCAGATTTTTGCCTCATATTTTTGGCCTATTCCTAATACAATGTGTGGTTTTCTGGCAATTCATAGAGGACTGACGTCATTAAATAATGACATACGAGTTTCACACATCATATCCTTCAGAAAATCCATGCTAAGACAAATCCTGTTATTCAAGCAACTTTCCAAGTCTATAACAGCAATAATTAAAATCTATCCCTATTTTTGGGCCTTTGCTTCCCCGTTATTTTAGGCTTTGTCCAGATTTCTTGTGCTAAGAGGTTGAGAGATATGGAGGTATGGTATGTAATGCCCAAGCTGGGAGGGAGGCAGGTTAGTCAATTAACTTGATCATGCTTGACCCTGTAACTTAGGAGCCTGAATCCTCTACACCAACTGCCAGACTGCTGAAGGAATTGTGAGTTTCAGTGGAGACAAGAGCCTGAATCCTCTACACCAGCTATCAGAATGTTGACAGAATTGTGAGTCTCAGTTTCAGTACATTTTCAAGGAATTATGTGTTTCAGTACCTTTTCAGTCATTATGAGTTTCAGTGCATTTTTGTGGAATTGAGTTTCAAGGGAAGAGAAGTTTACTGTTGCTCATGCTAAGTTTGTTTTCAGTGTGCAACTGACTGTTTTGTTTATCAAATGGCAGTCACTGTTTGTGTTTTAGAATTTGAAAGTAGTGTTAGTAGCATAATTGTCTTTGGTGCAGAAGGCTGCGGATTCTACTCCCACACCATGTGGATGCAGTGCTGGTACTGCAGTGCCCTTTCGATTGCTGATTATTTGGTTTATTTTAAGGGGGGATAGGGGTTCTGCACTCCTGAGCGTGTTCCCCTTTCTATGAGATGCCTAGTAACTATGAACCTATTAGTTTGTCAGTTATTCCCTATTGCAATATTGCCAGATTACCATTTTTTTAATGTTACATAGGCAATTAATTCTTCAAGGCTCAGAATTTGTAGATGAAACACTGAAATGTAAAGTTGTTTGCCAGTAGCAACCTCTTCATTAGTTACAGATCTCCTTAATGTGGAATAATTCAGGTGACCTTTACTTCTGCAGAGATTGACTGATATTGGATTGTAATGACAGATGTCTGAGTGGCCTTTTATGGTTGAACTTTTCTGAAATGAGTAGTTTTGTCATTACTGGTTCATAAGTTTTTTTTTTCATTGCTTACTGATGAATGTTCAAAACTACACATTTTAAACACATTCAAACAAGTGGTGCTGTATTATACAAGGGACATAATTTAATACAATCAGGAAGGTGAATCAAAAAACACATACATGTATGCATGGCCCTAAAAATGTGTGCAAGGAGCCAGTGGTTTGAAAATGGCCCAAAAGTAAACTTAATCCTTCACTGGACAGATGTATTTTCTTTGAATGTGGTTTTATGCCATTTCAATGAATGTGAGTTTCAAGGGCAGAGAAGTTTACTGCTCATGCTAAGTCTGTTTTCAATGTCAGACTGTATTTGTTGTTTAGCAAATGGCTATTAATGCCTGTGCTATTTTATTTCAATATCTGTAATCTTTGTAGAAGCAAATAAGAAAGCAGTATGCACATCAACAGGCATGAACAGTGTTTATGGTAACTGGAGAAAAATAGCCAAGTAGTGGAACACTGGAATGGCTGGGGAGGGAGCTGCTCAAGGGGGGGGGTTGCTGCAGATGGGGCTGCTCTGGAGGGCCCTGATTTATTACCATGCCTAGGGCCACATTTCACCTTGATCTGGCTGTGGTCCCATTTTCCTACTGTCATCCTGGTACTCATCTAACCAGACTGTGCCTCCCTTTTGCAAATTCCTGGCTCTGCCACTGTAATGTTACTAATGGTTGAAAAGGATTGTTTGCTACTGTGTTCATTTACCTTCATCTGTGGTCCATGTTTATTGTTTTATTGTTGTGTTACTAGATTTGATGTTACGTATTTAATGGTTCATTTGGTTCATAACTCAACGTTAGGCTGTTGATCTAGAAGAACCATTAGTTGCCTAGCCCAAACTGTAAGTACTGACTGACATGACTAATTTATATGGGTCTGTATCAGTTCATTGAAGTCTAATTACAGCAAATGGCTGTTCATCGAACCAAAATCACTGAATGGCCATTACTCAAACGTTTTTTCCAGGGAAGGAAATGGCTTGGCCAACAGACCAACTGACACATACCAAAGTGCATCAAACCCACCAAGGTGGGAGGGCTATGTCCTTCACAACCCCAAATGTGGGGGACTGTGCCCTCCAAATCCCCCTACTTATATATACCAAGATCACACTACAGTGGGGAAAAGGGCAAATTTCTGTATGTTGGCCAGGCCATTTCCTTCCCTGGGAAAACATTGTCTGATGTGAACATTCAATGAATGGCCATTCAGTGATTTCAGTTTGATGAACAGCTGTTCACTGTAATTAGACTTCAAATAACTAATATAGACCCATTTATACCTAGTTTCAATCTCTTTCAATGAGGGCTTAAGAGGCCAAACCCATGGTGTATTTATAATAATTACCTATTCATTCATTCATTCATTCATTCATTCATTCATTCATTCACTCATTCATTCATTCATTCATTCATTCATTCATTCATTCATTCAGGTTATGCTTAAAGAGGGTAAAGGATCTCTGCCCTCAGTGAGCTGGGAAACAACAGAACCACAGCATCAGATGAGACACTAGGAAACATAATTTATGCTGTCTTAATAAATCATTAAAAAATAAATGCATCCCTGATGTCCAAAACTGTACTATTGCATTACAATCCACAAGAGAGGCCCCTCACCAGACCACATTAATTAGAGACCAATAAGCATCTCAAGTATCTCATATAAGATGATGTAAAGAATAATAATGAAATGTATTAAGACACAGAGGTGTAATCAGAAAATGCCATTTTGTACTCACAAACTCCTTTTACTGCTCCCAATCCATCTGGTCTTTAAAAAGATGGATAGATTTACATCCAAAGGAAGTCTATTCCATAAAAGAGGAATTCTCTGGGGTATATCTATCTCACCAGCAGGCCCTATTTATGTTTCAGTAGAAGTGGGTGTTCAGGGTGTCATTAGTTTTGCAGAAGTGTAGAAGATCACAGAAGAACGGATCCTTCATGGATCTGTAAGCTAGATAGAGATCACCTCTCAAGAGTCTGTAGAAACGCAAAAAAAGTGAGACTGCTTTAGGGTAGTTTAGTTAGCTCAAGGAAGATATGCCATTCATTACCTTAGTAAGGAAATACTGCACTCTGCCAAGCTGTGTCATATTCTTAGAGAGACAAAATACCAAAGGAGCCATTATACTCTATTATGTGCCTAATGAGGGAAGAGTAGAGAGGGATAGTTACTTCCTTAGATCTGGAGGAAGTACCCCTGCTGATTAGTCTGGGAATGTAAAAGGATTTCTTCACAACAGTAGATACATTATAATCAAGGGAGTTGTTCATGCCAATGAGTCCCTGATGGCTGAGCCAAC
This sequence comes from Protopterus annectens, assembly GCF_019279795.1. Taxonomy (NCBI): domain Eukaryota; kingdom Metazoa; phylum Chordata; order Ceratodontiformes; family Protopteridae; genus Protopterus; species Protopterus annectens. The sequence goes on from NC_056734.1 coordinate 94,834,102, forward strand.
TTTCAAAATAATGGCACCTATGTGGTAGGTGCATCGACGCCCAGTTTTGACCACAGGCACAATGCTGCATTTTGTTTTAGGCTGTGGTCCAGGCACCACTTGCTGGTGCATGTTAGTCCCTCCCGAAGAATTTGGAAGTCAGATGGGGAGATAATGATTGCTACAAGTTTGCAGTCCTCAAACTTGGTCAGCCACAGGTTCGTCAACCTTCACATCAGAGAAGCAAATACCAAACACAAGTGGTCCTAGGACCAATCCCTGTGGGACACCACTGGTAAACTCTTTTCAAACAGAGCAAGCCTCCTACATTAATAGACTGGGTTCTGTTAGTTAGCTAGTTTGCAATCCAACAGGTAATATAGGGGTTTACATTTAGTTTGATTAGCTTGCAGATAATGCCAGAAAGTGGGATGGTATCATAGGCCTTGGTAGGTCCAGGTAGGCACTGTGAAGTGATTTGCCAGTGTCTAATGCATCGGTGACATGTTCAAGGAAGCCTACCAGGTTCAGGAGGCAGCATCTCCCTTTAAAAAAACTCAAAGACTGCCTAATGAGTTCCATAAAGAAGTGTTCCACTTCTTTGCAGACACGGCTGGTGAGGTTTACATGTCTGTAGTTTCCTAGATCATAATGGATCCCACTTGTGGAGTGGGATGACTACCACAGTTCAGCACTCTTCTGGTACAAATCCATTGTACAGACAGAGGTTGAATAGGCTTAGTGGAGAGTCTTCAGGACAGTGTCTTTTGCTGACCAAAAGGTAGCCTGGTACATTATCAGGATCCATGCAGCAAGCATTTTTGGCCCTCGAGAGAGTATTCCAGACCTGCACTGAGCTTATGAGAAGAGTCAGTGTGGATATACTAATAAGATGGGGAAAGTTACGGGCAATAAGGGATTGAAGGTAGAGTTGAAAGTGTCTGCTAATATGTCAGCTATGTCCTTAGTGGACAAGTAAATGTAGTTGTTACGTATTAACTCTGAACATTGCTGGGCATTACCTCTAAGATTTCTGACATAGCTAAAGGTTTTGTGATTGCCCTTAAAAGCGGTACCAATCCTCAGTTTGTACTTACCTTTTGAGGATTTGATTTTGTTTCTGAGTTCTTGTTGATCTTTTTGAGTTCATCTCTAGATGATGGGGTAGTATGTTTGCTTTTATGGGCTAAAAGTTTCTTCCTCATATTGTATTCTTTACAAGTATGAAATCTCAAAAAAGGAAGCTTTTCTGCCTAGGGTGATCTAGGATTTTCCATACTTCTCAGCAGACTATGAAGCATATCCTGTTTGGTGACCCAGAGAGCTTTTTCATCTACTGTCTCTGAAATAGCTGTACAATGCTTTGCAGATTAGGTGACCCTTCTTCTGGATGTCTCCACTGAGCAGAATAGTGAAGTATTTGATAGCACTTTGGATGTTTACTGGGCAGCCATTTTTAATGCTGATTACAGAACTAGGACAGTAGTTTCAGCTTTACATCTGACATTCTGCGGCCTGGATACTTGGCCTACTATGTTAATGCTTTACATCTGACTTTCTACAGGCTTGTCCCCAGACCTACTATGTTTACATGTTACATAGAATCTATAATTTCAGTTACTTTCCACAATGTGCATTGTTCTTGGAGGATAAGAGTATTTCTATATTCACTGAAAGAACCTTTAACAGCTCTCATCTTTAACAAAATGACCTTGTGAATTATCGCCCTGTGTGAAACAGTCATTTCACTGGTAAAATGAATTAGGATGTGCTCTGTAAATACATTCCTATCTAACTTTATCATGGTCTCTTAGATTTCCTTCAGTCCAGATTTAGAGCTAGACATAGCACTAATACTGCCCTTCTACAAGTGGTTACTGACCTCTTAGAAATGAAGGATGAATGGTTGCACTTCAACTTGGGCCTGTTGATTTCTTGATAATATTTGGCACTGCTGATGATGGGATCCTTCTTGAGCACCTCCTGAGTCACTGTTGATTCATGTCACCATCCTCGAACTTGTTGCCTCTTACCTTTCAGGGTCCATTCAGTGGGCTCTGTCAGTCTGGTACTCTTCACTCAGCTCTCCAGTTCGAGTATCTGCACTGCAGTGTACAAAGTACCACTCTGTGACTACATTCTGGTATAGGCATACAGGACCATGTTTATGCTGATGCGTAGCAGCTCAACCACTTCTTTAAACAAGATTATAGGATTTGACTTTTTACACAATAAAGCACTAGCTGAATTTCATTGTTATTTGGATAAACTATAATTATCTTAGATTTAATCCACTTACTTATGTAATTTTATTCACCGGGATAGAGCACTTACATTTTAGTGACTGCTGGTACATGTGACTGTATAGTCATTAGCTTCTCTTTACCTCTGCCTTCTGATTACTATAGAAAGGGAATTAGAGTTTGTTTTAGGGCCTGGGACTGTTAATGTTAAAGTTCCTAGGTAGTTAGTAGGCATGTAGTGGAGATGATTTAGGAGCCTAGCCCAAATTCCCAATTGCCCTAAAGCACTGTCTGGTTAAGTGAATTGCTAAATGTCACACAGTAGGAAAATGATAGCTGAGGAAATGAAACTCAGTACCACAGGAAGTATCTTGTTAACAGCTCATAGACTTAGTCCTCCACTCTAACCAGCAGATCTCAAAGTATTCTTCAGTAACATTGTGCCCTTTCACAAGTAGCTGTCATCAGAGTTAAAATTACTGAGCTACCATTTTAGGAACATCCCTAGAATCATACATCTGGTCCTTTACTCTACTAAGGAAGCAGTCATTCATGTCCCACCATTCACATTTTACCTCTGTCTTGGCTGGGTCCAGTAGGTCAAAAACTCCTCAGCGAGGGTCCTGGCTGCAGCTTTTTGTTTCAGTCACAGTGCTTCGTGATACTACAGATTACCTCGGGGAACTAGATCTACTTTTAACAGCTTCTGCAGTTTTACCAATTTATTTTTATTTGTTAACAGTGTATTATTATTTGTTAAAATTTCTTTCAGTGGCTCACTATAAACCCATCTTGAACTCATACAAAAACAGTAGATTTTATAGTTTTAGAGAGTGAGGTTCCTATGGTCGATAGACTTCAAATCAGTGATTGTGATCATGCTCACAAAACTCAGAATCTCCTTTGAGCATCTAACACCGTTTAACATCTGAGTAAAAGAAATCTGCAAATTTCCATGACAGCATGACAGCAGGGTGTCTTATATTTGAGCTACTTACCTGTGCTGAGGGTCAGAATGCTACATCTTTCTTGTCCTTCATGGGTTAATACATGAATAGGTCATCCTTTGGTGTCTTCACTGTTTATCGCATCTTTTGCACTTTCCTGTATTATATGCAGCTAAAAGAAATAAATATGATCTTATTTTCATCAAATTCTAATTAGCATCCAAGATTCTGTTATTCTAGTCTTGTTGCCTGATCATGTCATTTTTCAAAAAAAAAAAAAAAAAACAACTTCAATCTGTAGAAAGTGAAAAGAAACTTATTTATTTACATTTGTTTACCGGGAATGTCTGATTGGGCCAGAAGCCCATTTTCAGCAGAGGCCTGGGGAGAACAGCTCCACAGAAATATAAGCAAAATACAATAATTAGATAGTACAATAGTAAACATATTGCAAGATGCAGAAAACACATAAACTAATTAGTCTATACAAAGAAGTATTCAATATAGTTTTCTAGTAGATACAGGTTCAAAAAGAAAAACACACAAGCATTTCAGTAAAGATCACTATGAGAAACTTGCTGACGGTTTCTTTAGCTTTCACCAAGGTATTCTCTCATGTAAGAATGCTTTTGGTTAAGTGCTGACTCACTTCATTGCATTCACTTCTTTGCGATTTAATCAAAGAGAAGCACCATATCCTTAAAAACACTGTGGCAAACTCAAGAACTGGTATAGACAGAACATGGCAAGACTGGAAACAAATAGGATAAGTCTTACAATAAGGAGTACTTTGTTGGAAAAAGCCAATGACACATTTGAGCAAAGCTATCAAAATGCACCTATCATCAAAATAAACATAGTGCACTTTTCATTCAACAAAAAAATATACTGGGTAAAATTAACTAAATAGATGAAGACAACAAACACCATCAAATATCTTTTTTAGTGGCAGAGCATTCTATACCATTCCAGCAACAAATATCAGCTGCATTATTCTATATTCACTGTGTAAACAACCAAACTTCTCTAGCGTATATACTAATACACTCAAACACGTTTCATGCTGCAGTCAGTACATATAAGTACTCTACCTGTTCAGTTCAGTATTGTGTTATAAATTCTGAAGCAGCTGCATGTAGAATGTATGTATTTTATTATGACTCCTACCTGCTGACCATCAGACTTTACTACCACCCTGTCCTGTTGGCTGACATGAGTACCCATCTCATAGTAGGGGATGTTCTTTGCTCTCCCCATGTACACAGACCATAACAGTTCTGCATCACTACAACATTGTCAAACCTCCATACCCTGGTCTTATGGCCATTATGAATGTACAAACATCTGCTTTCATAGGAACAATTAGCTGAGCAGAGCCACTCTCCCTTCCCCAGGATGGAAATAACTGCCTATGATTCTTGTTCTGCAAATTCCAGAAAATGAATCAACACAGAACTGGTTTACCTACCATATTGTGTTTCAAATTTTGTAAAGTAACATTTTCAAATTTCGTATTTTGTTTTCACAAAGCAATTTTTTCACATTTCATGTAGAAAAAAATTAAATCATTAACATATTTCAAAATTTACCCTGCTGAAACTCTTCTTTTTGGATCAAAATGTCTCCATTTCAACCACTGGTATCAAAGCTGTAATGAAACTTGTCTGAAAAGTAGAAGCTTCGGATCCAGAAATTTGAGCTGTATCTCACTGTGGAACTGCAGATAAAATACAGAAAGTTCCATGTGCAACATTTCTACATATAAAAGGTGAGGTAAATACAAAGTTATTTAACACTTTTAGCTTGAAAAAAAAAAAAGAAAATATCAAGCAGGAATGAGAGAAATGTCATGCATATTGTGAGCTAAATGACTATATAACAGATACAGAACAGTTAGGTATGGAAATAAGGTACATACGGAAAGCTGGTGGCAGATAGCAGGACTCTATGAAGTTATCTAATGAAAGAAGGAATGCAAGAAAAATGGAAAATAGAAAAGATAGACCAAGCTAAGAAGGAATACTAGTTCGCTTACAAAGAGACTAAGACAGCAGTCACGATAGCAAAGAATGAGGCATCAGAGGCAGTCTACCAGTTTCTGGAAAGTGACTAAGCAGATGGCACAAAGAAACTATCAGGTTACAAGGCAAAAGCAGAAAGATAAAGATGACTGCCATCAGACATCCTTCATAAAGAATACCAGCAACAACCTGCTCATCTACCTACAGGATATCAAAGGCAGATGGAAGGAATACTTCCAGCAAACTCTGAATGAGGAAAATCCCACAAAAAGCTGTACTTCCTCAGGCACAGGCTACAGTGAAAAAGGAAGAACAGCACTAAGGAAAACAATGAAAGCAGCAGGCTGAGATGAGGTTACAGCAGATATGATCAAGATGCTGGGTGATATAGGGGAGAAATAGCTCTGGAGGGTAATCACAGCAGTATGGAGAGAAAGGAGTATACTAACTGACTGGAGAATAAACATTCTAGTGCCAGTGTACAAGAACAATGGGGATATTGACATCTGTCGGCAGTATAGAGGTATCAAACTCTTGTCACACTACATGAAAGTATTAGACAGGGTGCTTGATAAACGGATACCCAGAAAAGTAGAAAGTAAGATGGGAGATGAGCAGTTCAGATTAACAACAGAATGCAGCAACCAATGTTTGTAGCTGAGAAAAGCTAAAGATGAGGAAAGAGTCTAACTGGGCATTCCTAGACTTGGAAAAAAGCATATGATATGGTCTCAAGAAAGCTAATTTGAGCAGTCTTGTGATGGTTTGAAGTCCCTGAAACATGGATAAAATTAGTAGAGCCTGTGTACAAGGACCCAATGGTACAAGGAGGAACTGGGATTCGAATTCACAGAGGAGTTTCTACTGGGAATGGGTGTGCATCAGGGTTCAGCTCTGAGTTCATTGCTGATCATACTGGTGATGGACTATATCAGCAAACATACTGAAGGAGCCAGATTAACAAAGCTGCTTTATGCAGATGATGTGGTATTACTAGAAGACTCTGAACAAGAACTTTGGCAAATAATAAGGAAATGGAATGCAAAATTGTAGGCACATGGGATGAAGTTGAGCATAGACAAGACAGGTGCTATGGCAGCAAATACGGGAAATTAGAAGCCAAAAATTGAGACAGAAGAGAAAATAGTGGAACAGGTGAACAGATTCAAGTATCTGGGAGGGGTGGTAGGTGAGAATGGAAGTCTGATAGAGGAGGTCAAAGCTAGAATCAGAGATGTAGTACTGACAAAAGAATACCAAAGTGGCTGAAAAGTGAGGTGTACAAAACAGCTGTACAACCAGTGCTTCTGTATGGTACAGAAACATGGACACTGAAGGAAGAGCAGTCAAGGAAGCCTGAGGTGATGGAGATGAAGTGCCTGAGAAGGGTGGTAGGATGCACACTGTAGGACAGATGAAGAAATGAGGACATCAGCACAGAATCCAAGGTAGCTGCAATTATAGAAAAGGTCAGAGAGAACAGATTACGGTGGTTTGGGCATGTGCAAGAAAGCAGAGAACAATCATGTGAAGAAGATTTGAGAGAGAAAGGAAGAAGGCAAGTGGAAATATGGGCATCCAGCATGACTGCATGAGGGCAGACCTGTAATGAGAAATATGGCAACAGTTTATGCGACACCCAGACATCATGCAGAAACTGGGCAAAAGGGAGTTGATGATGATAGGAGCCAAAGAAAATGACATTTTTATCAGAAACCAGTATTGTTTTTTTTAATCAGAAACCAGTATATATTTACGCAAATTACCCAAGAAAGAGCTAGATAATCATTTTGGTGACTTGCATGATTTGATGATAATACTGTGGAAAATTCTAAATGATAAAGTCAGGGTTGAACTGTTGAGACAATCTGATTTAACATCTGACAAAACAGTGTATGTATGTAGAGAAAGCCAACCAATGAATATATAATTAAAGGGCTGAGTGAGGAATTGAAACTATGAAAATTACAATCATTAACTGAAAACTGGTGTAAAATATACATATAAATGAAATAAAATTCTAAACAATGAAGTCAGCATTCCAATATAACTACAAGTAGTTTAGCAGTTAGAAATAAAAATGCATGCAGTAGGTATGGTTATATACCCAGAAAAAGGAAATAAAAAAAAACTTGTAACTGGAAAGTGCTGGCACTGTGTGATCAGAATCATTTCTTCAAAAGTATGTAAGTGAAAAAATCTAAATTTACAAGATTTGCATGTCATTGTGTCCAAAGAGGCAAATGTAGCTGTGATGTCCATAGATGCAAAGAAGATGCAAGCAATGGAAGCACTACTTGATTAGAAAATCTTATGATTCAAGGTAAGGGTATTACTTTTAAGTTAGCTACTACTGGAGAATGCAATATTTAATCTGAATATGTGTTTAAAGGTTTAAAACATTAAAAATGCCATTTATGGTGAATAAATCTGTATGTATTCTGCTAACATATACTGGTCATAAACTGAAGCAAATTGGTCAGATTTTGCTTATATGTGAGTTTTAGCAATGGACAATATAAACTTCTTTTTCAAGTGGAGTCTTTGCCCTCCGAAGTAAGCAAATCAAATATATTAGGAAACATTGCTTGTGAGCCGCAATATTGATAATAGAATCCATAGCATACAGGCAGAGAGCAGGTCAAACATACATGTTCATTGCATCATTAGTGTCTCTAAATAAGGCAGTATGATGTTTGTAGGAGCAACAGTATGAAAGGCAACACAAATGTTTACAAATAAGCTATCTCAACACTTAAGATGGTTATTTTATGAATGACAACAAAAAAACCACCATGGATGTTTATGAGGCAGTTCCAGATAGATTGTAATATAAGGAATACAACTAGAAGTAACTAAAATTATCGGAAGTTTACTGAGAGTTATTCAAGTAAAAGATGAGCAAGTCATGATGCAATCTTTTCAGGACACTACACAAACTAACTGCTTTTTCAAAATATTCTAATTTGCTAATTTAGGCTGTTTATCAGAATAATATCACATTAATATTTGTCTAGATGCAGTACCAGAAATAGAGAAACAAGTGAGAGACATTGTACTTGGAAGGCAGGGTCCAAAGAGAGAATAGAGTGGTGTGTATGGCTGGGCTACTGCAGAGGTAGGGTAATACGTTGGACGTCTCCATTGCACACCCACCTTATGGGTGGGAGAAGGTCATAAAGCAACCCCCATTAGTGGATGTGGACCGCCACAACTCCAGGACACCCTTGAGCTCCGTGTTGATCCCAGCTCTATTGGATATAGTCCAGGGGTAGGAGGTAGCTTGTAGACTCAGCAATGAATGCAAAGTACTGGGTAGGAGGGAAGTAGGATGACTCAGGGAGGAGAAAAAAAATCTCCCCCCTCAAAAAAAGGGAATACTGTTTGCTTCAAATTGTTGAATATATTCTTTCAGCATGCTCAGTGCTAAATACATTTTATAATAGATGGGACACAAGCGAGATCAATCTGGATCTAGCTCTATCCTGTATAATTTTAGCCACTGTTTGGGCAGATACTGGTTTCTCATACAGCATTTTAGTATTTTTTCAGGTCCAGAAGTTATTCAAAGAATTGCAGAAATCATAGGACTTCATGGAGTGATTACAATTATAGATGACTCACTTGTCATGCCTTCTACCACACAAGATAAACTGTGTAAGTACAAATGCTAGATAGGTGTTACTTCTTTCAAATACATGCATCATATTGATCATATTATGACATTATGTCTGAAATCAACTGTCAAGAACGTTGTTGCTGCAGTCAGTATGTAGGAACCACAAAACAAATCAGCTCTTGCAAGTACTTGAAACAGTTCAGTGTCTCTCAGTGCTCATTAACAGATTATCACCTGCAGCAGCACCACTAAGAAAACTGCAGGCTCGTGATGTAAATTATCTTTTGTGTTAGGAACAAGACAGGAGTTCTGAGTCGCTGAAACAGCGTATTAAAGAGGATCCAAACTCTGAAATTGTATGATGTATTCCAAGCAGTGATTCTTCAAGCAGATTCTACTCAGCTATGACTAGGTGCAATGTGCTGCTGAAAGAAGACAATCTGTTTTCACAGAGCTAGGGTTTTAACCAAAGCATAAAAAGCTGTGCACAAACAGAAAAATCAAGTGACAAAACTAAGTCGCTTCACTGTTGATCAGGCAAACAGGAGAAATATAATGAAAAAAGTCTTATCATGCAATGGATAAAAACAGTTATTTATTTATTGATTTTTTTGCAATATAAAATTAAAAACAGCTGAGCACTTTCATTTCAGACATTTAGAAAAGATACATTTTCAGCACTAAAAGTAATGTGCAACCCTATCTAATTTATTTATTTATTGGCATTGGCTTACCTGGAAAGTCTGACCGAGCATTGCCCTTTTTCAGAAAGTTCCATTATACAAACATCATAGACATCATCTGCATTGTTTCATCACTTACAGTCACTTTCATTAATGAGCAACAGTTCCATTATTCAGATAACCTTGACATCAGTTACATCATTTGCAAACATTTTCCATTTAAAATAACAGTTACATGGATTGTATATGAATAGATTTTTTAAATATAGGGAGGTATATACAGTGCAGTATCGAAAGTATGCATAGATTGGCAGGTTTTAAGTAAGAATATTTATCTAATAATATAAATGCTATATATCATGCCATGTGATAAAACTCCTAATAACTGTAATCAATTAACACAAAGCTGATAATCTCTCACTAAAACACTGAACTGCAAATGCTCAATAATGTATATATAAAATGCGTGATTGTTAAATTTTCAATCTACTTGTCACCATATTAACACAAATGCACAAATCTCAATTTAACGTGAACTTGGAATTAGTGTGTTCATTCAGACAGCAGGGGAGTTGGTAGAGTTTAAGTTCTGTTAATTTAATTCTCTGTTCTCAAGCTCACTGTTATAATTACCAGTCCTCTGGTCTGGTTCAACCATTCCCAGCACAACGAATCTGTACTTTTTCAACATTTTGTACAAAATCTTATGCTTATAAAAAATAATTTATTGTCATTTTTTGTTTAATTGCTTATTAGTGTTTATAAAATCACTGAAATAACTTTCTCATTGTCTTTCCACATAAAATAAACAAAGCCTAAACACATAATTACATACACTATACCCTTGGTGTTATAACTGAAACACCTTTTTGCTGCCGCTGTTCCTTCCACGTGTGCCAGTTCTACAGAGGGATCCTCATGTATATATTCGCAGAAACTGCAAAAGCCACACTTTGTGCATACTTTGAGACCTGTGAGAATGTTTGAAGTGCAACTTCACCACTTTGCTCCAGGAAAAATTTCAAATGTATGACTCTCTTATGCAGGAATTATGGACCCTCACCTAAAATCTTACTAATATCCTCATTTCCCTTGAATATATTCCAGTTATTTTCAGTTATCCTTTAGATGCCTACCAAATTCAGTTATTGTATGGCCATAGTGTAACTTTAAACATTACATTTTTCTGTGCTGTATAAAGTTGACTATTTTGTTACTGGAGCTCTTCTCCCCGGGTCTTAACTGCAACAGAACTACCACTGGTCAGTTTGACTACCCAGACCAACAAAAATAATAAATAAATACAAAATAAATGGTATTGAAAAACCTTGTTTGTGGTCTTACTACCATCATGCTCTCTTTCAAACCTTTCTTTATAATCAGTACATAATATGAACTCCTACCTACATACACTCTTCATTGATGATGTTGTCTAAAATGTAAGTTTAATATTGTCTGTCCAAAATCATTTTATATAAACCAGAAAACTCACAAAAAATTATTTAGATAATAACCTGGAAAGTCTCACAAATTGTCCCTTAATCATGTTTCCCTTTGCATATTTTGGGTAGCGAATTATGTTATGTAAATGCATATTTTTTTTTAAATCTCTTTCCTGTGTAGCATGTATTTCAATTTCCTCTTCTCATTTAGACCTATTCTAACATCCAAAAAATAATGCTATTCTCAGAGGTGCTACATATGAATGACAGAAAGTCAGTATTATGGTTCATCTCTTCCAAAAAAATAGCAAACTTTTTCCATAGTTCCTTCCCACTGACAAAATGAGCCATCCAGAGTTCTTAACTATAAGACTATAATAGAAAATCATTTTAAATGATGCACTTACACAGACACACATGTATACACATGGAAAAGTAATTATTTATTTTTAATGGAATGAGATGAAGTCAGCAGATCCTTTCATATTTCAGAATGTTGTGCATCTGAAAATAAAAGCCTGTATCTGATAAACTGCTTGCATTCTTTTTATTTATCCACACTCTTAGCATGCCATCACATATTTACATACATTCTTAGCATGCCAAAAAGTTATTAAAATTCCACCAACCACTTAAATTATGGTACTGACTAAAGAATAAAATTCCCCTGTTGTACACACAAAGCACAGATGTATACTCTACCCAAACAACTTATGAATAATTCCCCTAAAACAAAATGTACATGTATCTAAGACAATGACCACATTTTCCATTTGCTTACCTGTCAACCTCTCAAGAAATCTAGACAAAGCCTAAAATAATGGGCCGACAAAGGGCTAAAAATAAGGACAGTTTTAAATATCGCTCTTGTAAACTTAAACAGTTGCTAGGATAACATGATTTGTGTTAGCATGAATTTTTTTGAAGGGTATGAAGTCTGAAACTCAAATACATGTAATTATTTAGTGAGTCAATCTTCAGTGATTTGCCAAAAAAAAAAAAAAAACATACATTTTATGAGCAATAGACCAAAAATATGAGGCAAAAATCTGGGCATTCTGTGAAAATCTGGACAATTGAGAGTTATGTCCATTTGCATCAGGATAAAAAAACAAAAAGTAACTACATACTCCAGACATAAAATATGCAAATACCACCCCCTTTCCCGTAAAATTGCTACTTACTTAAATCAACCCCCTAGAAACAAACTTCATTTATATATTAAAAAAGTGTTAAAATAAAAAGTAAAAAGTAAAATAAAACAAGGACTACAATAAGTCTGTAGGAAAATGACATCATTGGTACAATGGACTCAATTCTAACTATCTGAGCTTACTGAGAATAAACACCTAAAAGGTGAATCTAAAGTATAAAACTAGCAAATTCTAGCATATCCCTCAGTATATTACTAAAATATATAAGAATGAACTGGCATTACAATAAATAAATAAATAAATACTATTTTTTAGAACCAGAGAATAAAGACATCAACAGTACACTCCATTCATAAAATCCCAAACAAATTATATATCCTATGTTTTGAAGGCTTTATAGAGTTGTACTGGACACTTTGTTGTCTATTTTCATTTATTAGTCACAAATATATGACATAAAACCCTATTTAATGCAGACTTAGAGACAATTATCATAACCCACTGATGGCAATTTGAAAAACTTCTGCAATGTTAAGAAAACAGAGAAAATGTTTATAAATTGAATAGACAGGTGTTTAGTTTGTGCAGTATATGAAATATCTTGCACTCTGGGATAAAGAAACTCCATGGGTTACTTTAGATTTGAAACTCATCACAGAATGTTGCACTTAAATGCTGAATTCTGGATACCTTCAGGCATTGAGCTAGGTTTAGCATATTGATGCTTGCTCACTTCCAGTCATCTGGAGCAATTCATAGTATGCACTTTTATTTTTATTAACAGTTCGGTGAACCCGGAATTCATGAAAGGGCACTTTCATTGACGTGCACTTTCTCGTAATTCAGATTGTATTTTTGTTTGTTGAAGAAATGTAACTTTGACAAATAAAAGTAGGCCCATATATATAGGGTCTATATTATATATTCAAAGTTTCAAAACTTCGAACCTCATATGTTCAACAACATATGAGTGAAGTTTGAAACATCGTAAATATAATAAAAAAATGTAAAAAAAAAAAAAAAACTTACCTCAACACTCTGAGCAGGGGGCAGGCCCCCCTGCAGCCCCACACCCCTGCTACTTAAATATACCAACTCCGATATCGCACGTCAGTGCAGAAAATGGAAATTTTCCCATTCTGCGCCGTACGGAGCTGTTGCTTTTCACCTTCAAATTTGTTAAAGTTTGATCATACGGTGTCGACCATATGACATTCGAACTTTAAAAAGTTTGAGTAAGTAAGAGGGACCCTATATATGTATGTATATATATATATATATATATATATATATATATATATATATATATATTTATATATGGTTCTTTATAACATTGATTTACAATAACATTGTCTCGCACAACATCTAAACTTCAAAAGAGTGAATTCCCGGAATGGTGAATTTCATATCCAGGAAACTAACCACTTGGCCACCACTCCCAACAAAGTCAGGGGCTTCACCCCCAGACCCACCCTACTTAAATATTCCAACTCCGAGATCGCACTACACTGGAGGAAAGGGCAATGGTCAGCAGTGGTGGCCATTAGTTTCCCGCAGGCAAAATTCGGCATTCCAGGAGTTTGCTCTTTTGAAGTTTAGATGTTGTTATCTTGCTGTTAAGTGAGACGACATTATGGTAAATTGATGTTATAAAGGGAAACTATACATATAGACCCCCTACAGAAGACCAACAGCTCACAACACCGACACCCACATCGCTGACACCAAAAGCCAGACACAAAATGCCAACAACAGCGCTACTGCAGAAAAACACTCCAGATGCATGTCTTTGTAATGTAGGAGGAAACCCACACAAATGGAGGGAGGACATGCAGACTCCGCACAGAAGGCACCCCAGCTGAGAATCGAACAGGAGAATCTCTTGCTGTAGGACGACAACGCTACCGATGCACCACTGTGCCTTCCAAGGTTCACACCACTGTGAATCGTGAATTCAACCAGATGTGATTCTAACAAATATGCAGTTACATTTGCGTTTTCTACTAAATGAATGACCACTAAACACACACACATATGTACGTATATAAATATATACATGTATGTATAAAATTCTTCCACACCACACACTCTCATGCATAGTTGCACCTCTAAGTTGGCCATAGATGTGAGTGCATGCGAGTGTGATGTGTTGTAGAACTACCACAGTAGGGCTAGCCACCCAGTGGTGTGAACCTTATCTCTAGATGATTGTCATTGTTGAAGTGACACACGACCCCATGCACAAAAATGGGAAACAAGGTGTTGTGGATGGATGGATATAGTTATGAAGGCCCATAATGATGTCTTTGAGTAACCTCCAGAGTCAAGCTTTAAAAGTAAACAATAAAATTCAATTTAAACAACCTTAGAGTTTAGCACAGCAGACATATACCATATCCACATATTCATGTTAGCTACAAATCTTTTCAGGCCTTACCACCCCATCCAAATATCTCATATTGCATCAGGTCACACTATACACACTATTTAGATTACTAAAAATGACTGTGGTGTTCAGAAACTGATTATTCCATTCTAAATAATGCTGCCATATATTCTACATACCCTTATTATATCATCAGTCATAATTCTTGTCCTACTAGAAAAAAAAATCTGGATTACTGTCATACGGTGAGCAAAAATCAATAGGCTAAACCTACCCTTAATGCCTGAACTTAGCCAGAACTCATCATTTAAGGGTAGCACTAAATCAGTGGTACAGCTAATATATTTCAAAAGAAATCTAGCTTTCCAGTAAACACCCAAAGATCAGAACCCATATTATTACAAAAATTCCACCTGAAACAAAAACTTAAAGTAAAAAATATTGTTTTTTATGTCTGCCTTGATTTTTGCTTACGCTGGAGATGACTCATAATCCAATCCCAAGCCAACAACAAAATTATACTCTAAACTAAATTTGTCCCTCAAATCTGTCTCTCGAGTCGTCTCCCTAGTGTTAAACCTAACAAGAAAAAAGTACCTTACAGTCAGTCTTATGAATGTTAATACCCTAAAAAATACATGAGTGATGCTGAAAGCTTACTTTTACCCTTTACTGTGGAGCTTTTCTCCCCGGGCCTCCGCTGAAAATGGACCCACGTCCAGTCGGACACTCCCGGTCAACAAATTTAAATAAATAAATAAATAAAAATAAATAGAAGAATCAGACATACTACCAAGAAGTGACTCATGGCTGAAAAAAAACCTTACCCATTAAACTGCATTTGGAGACACTATCATATGTTGGGATAATAAACTTCCCCCAATAGAAGGGGGAGGGTTTGAACATTGTCAGATTCAGTAATAGCAAAAATGAAAAAATAAATAAATAAATAAACTGCTGCGTATGGAACTTCTCAAATATGGTCCCACTAGATTATTTGAAGGTGTAGGCTACATGCATTTGACATTTTCACTGAAATCATTTAAAGATATGTCCAAGAAATAACATGGTGCATTGCTAAATGCAATCATTATGGATGACTTTAACATGAAATTGATGGATCCAGCTGAAAACCAGCTGAAACATTCCCCTCTCACCTCAACCTAACACAATTCCCCACATTCCCAGACAGACCCAATCCCCATAATGGAAACAGCTCATTTACAGATATAGTAATGGCCAACACTCCTTAGAGTTGCAAGGCATAACTATGGTACAAAATGCTTTGCATGACCACAGTCTACATTTAACCATATGATCCTATAAAAACAGAATGCCAAACCCATGTTTCACATCCTTAGGTTATTTTCAAACAGACTTGAAATGCTAGTCTTACTAGAACATAAATAGATCAAATTTACAAGGATGCAGACCCCAAATCCACATTTTTCTAAAACCTTCTTTACCCCATATTTACCAAACTGTTTCCATCTGGAGTACAGCAGCATAAAGGGGACAGCTGCTTCTGGCTCATCCCAGATGAGCTATAGACAATGTCTGGCTATCTATACCAGAACTATCTCTCTCTCTCTCTCCCCATAAAACATGTAAAATACAGTTATTGTTAAATCATCCTGGGCAAAAAAGCAAGACATTTACAACCTAAAATATTTTGGGAAACAATTAAAGAAACCACAGGTGTAAAAGCATCCAGTAATACTAAATATTGTTCTCAAGATAATACCCTTGGAAATAAAAGAGTGCATATCATCAGCCCCCTTCAAAGATACCCCTAATGTTAACCCACTTCCTTTAAATGCTAGTTCTCAAACAACCCACTTTTCACTACAAACCTGCATTCCTTACCTTCCATTTTAAAGACAAGTCAACTAAAACAAACAAAAAAATAATAAATTGATGAGTAAACTTCAGAAAACCTTGTAACTCTGTATCATCAACCCTGCACTCTTGCTTCTTAAAATGATAACTCCTAGAACTGTAAACCAATCGCCCATGTTTTCAGTCTCACAGGGATAGTTCATCCACAGTTCAAGCGCACAATCATAATTCCACTCCCCAGTGTTACCTTCCCTGAAAACCATAACAGTAGACTAATATAGCAATAACCCACGCCTGGGTGTGGGTAATGCTAAATTTACCCACAGTTGGCGTGGTTTGGTCCCGAGGGAGCCGAGGACAAAAGCCAACCGTGGTAAATTTAGCATTACCCACACCCAGAAGTGGTTATTGCTATATATATGACATTATTTAAGAAAAGAAACTATTACTTTTCTTAAATAATGGCATAGTATAATGCCTGTTTACTGCCCTTCCGCAGATGTCTGGCATCGCGGCAGTTCTGATGTACTGCGGCGCCTGCAGTACATCAGAGTTGAGCAAAAACGGAGAAAGCAAAATCTCCGTTGCTTTTTATAGCTATGTTAAATGAGTTTAACATAGCGAGACAGTTAAAATAAGCAACGGACATCTCTGTTGCTTATTTTAAACTGTCTCGCTATGTTAAACTCATTTAACATAGCGAGACTAAAAAAAGCAATGGAGATCTTGCTTTCTCCGTTGCTTTTAAACACTGCCACGCTATGTTAAATGGGTTTAACATAGCGATACAGCTTTAAAATAAGCAACAGAGATCTCCGTTGCTTATTTTAAAGCTGTCTCGCTAAGTTAAACCCATTTAACATAGCGAGACAGTGTTTTAAAAAATCGAGTTATACTAATGGAAAAAAGTCCGGGCGACCGGACCATTTTCCATTAGTATAACTCGATTTACAACGGGCACGCTGGCCAATCAGCATGCACGTTTTGGGGGGATCATGGTATAATAGCTAATCTTTTCTTCCAGATAAAAACATGAAATAGAAGTAGTCAGTGAGTAGCTATTAGGATATGCTAATAAATGCTGATCTACTGTCCCACATTCAACTCAGTTGTCATGACAACTGAAGCAACTTTATGGCTCTCCTTTCCATAATGGGTTTCATCTGTTCAAATATGATAATGGAACAGCTAACTGGTGTTATCTTTATAGAGTTAAAATGGGCATTTGAAACAGATAATCACTCTCTGCTGCTTTCTGAATTTCAGCAGCTAAGCTTTGAAGAATGTTATTTTGAGTCAATGAAAGTCTTTCAGGTAGAACATTCAATGTCTTCACATGTAAAATTCTCTCAGACTAGATTATTTTCAGAAATGAAGAACCTGAAGGGGGCAGGCTTGGTATCATTGTGTTTTTTCATTTATGAGTGACCTAATAGCTTTTATCTCTCCATGTCCTCTACATATTTTCACAGATGTTGTCCTTGTCATCAGAGCTGATAACAATGAGAAAGTTATCAAAAAGTATTTACAAAATGATTTTAGTATTATATGGAGATAGGTACAAGACAATAAATTAACACTTGGTACCCCAAAAACAGCCAGTATGCTATTTGAAACATCTCAGAAACTAAAAAAAAAGTTGTAAAACTACATGACAATTCAACATCCTATCCCAACGGTACAAACTAAAAAATATCTTGGCTTTTGGTTTGACCATTCCATGTATTTTAGTTATCATTTAAAATGTAACAAAGATAAAGCAATTAGTTAACAACAGACTCTTGTTCCAAAACTGTGTGTGTGTGTGTGTGTGTGTGTGTGTGTGTGTGTGTGTGTGTGTGTGTGTGTGTGTGTGTGTGTGTGTGTGTGTGTGTGTGTGTGTGTGTCTATGCTTACAGTCAAGTACTGTATATCAAGTAAGAAAGCTGTCAACAAGCAGTTTGATGGAAAAAAAATGGCTAATCACACAATCCAATGAACATTCCAATACTGCAACACAGTTGACCACAAAAGAAATCATATTAGGTTTTCTTTCGCAATTACTACATTAAAAGCAACATTTACTAACATACTGTAATAGCACAAACACATCACATGTTACTGCCACTAAAGGCAATTCAAAAACAACTTCCACATACAGTCTTGCATATATTCAAGCTTATTGCATGGAGCATAGAACTGGTATTTATTTCCTGAATCAAACATATTCATTTTAATCGAGGTGCTTGAGGTGGATGATTTACACCTTGATCTATTTCTGTTCATGCACCATTCATAGTGGGCTGATATATCTATATATCTATCTATATATGGAAAACACTCCATATAATCGGACGTTTGTAATCAGAAACATGTTAACACCAGCAGAAGTGATTAAAACTCATTATACAATGCCTACTCTAAAACGTGCACGCTGATTGGCCAGCCCAACCAGCGTGCCCGTTGTAAATCCCTCAATATACTAACGGAAAAAGGTCCGGCCGCCCGGACTTTTTCCGTTAGTATAAAACACTGTCTCGCTATGTTAAAAGAGTTTAACATAGCGACACAGATTAAAAAAAAGCAACGGAGATCTCCATTGCTTTTTTTAAAGCTGTCTCGCTATGTTAAACTCCTTTAACATAGCGACATTAATAAAAAGCAACGGAGATCTTGCGATCTCCGTTGCTTTTTAAACCTGTCTCGCTATGTTAAATGAGTTTAACATAGCGAGACAGCTTTAAAATAAGCAACGGAGATCTCCGTTGCTTATTTTAAAGCTGTCTCGCCATGTTAAACCCATTTAACATAGCGACAGTAAAAGCAATGGAGATCTTGCATTCTCTGTTGCTTTTGCCCACAACTCTGATGTACTGCGTAGGCATGCGCAGTACATCAGAACTGCCGCGAACACCAGACAGCTGAGGAAGGGCAGCAAGAGGCATTATACAATGCCATTATTTAAAAAGTAATTATTTCTTTTCTTAAATAATGTCATTATAATAACAATAACCACTTCTGGGTGTGGGTAATGCTGGATTTAGTCACGTTCGTCTTTGTTTGGTCCTCGGGCTTCACCGGGACCAAACCACGCCAACCGTGGGTAAATCCAGCATTACCCACACCCAGGCGTGGGTTATTGCTATATTTGATCACTTCTGACGGTATTAAATCCATGCAAGATTGTGTACAGCGGGGATAAGATAATTTGCCCTTTCAGTACTGTAGAGTGATCTTGGAGTTGGTATATAAAATTAGCAGGGGGTGTGGGGATGAAGTGTTCTGTTTTTTTCAGTATTTTAGACTTTGATCTTTCTGGATCAATCTTCAGCCATTCAAAATCTGTATACTTCAATGTTTAGAAGTACATCCATGTGTGTGTGTGTGTGTGTGTGTGTGTGTGTGTGTGTGTGTGTGTGTGTGTATATATATATATATATATATATATATATATATATATATATATATATATATATATATATGTATATATATATATATATATATATATATATATATATATATATATATATATATAGGTTCATAGGTAGATACTAGGCTATCAGCCCGAGGGCCTATGTAAGCCTAGCCAAAAAAGTTCCCTGGCTTATGCCACCCAAGAAAGTTATTTTCATGCGCCACTGTCAAGAAGAGATACAGAAGTGATCCCCAGGGTGTATTTCCTATTTCCCATCCACTCATCAAGATTTTTCTTGAAGAGTGCTAATGAAGAACTTTGCTTGACATAGATGGGTAGCCTGTTCCAGAGTATGGGAAGTCTCTGGGACAGGAATCTATCCCTCCAGCATGTCCAGTTTATTGTGGTGACAAGGTTTAGGTCCCTAGAGCATGTAGCTCGGAGGGATTGGGATTTCTTTAGATGTAGCATGACACAGCTTTATATGTTAGGCAGAGATCACCTCGGAGTAGGCAATATGCTACGGAGTAAAGCTGGAGTTTTTTGAGATTGTCAGTATAGGCCATCGGTTTGAGGCCAGTAATCCTCTTTGTGAAATACTTCTGTGGCCTTTCCAGCTGCTGCAGATGTCTTTGAGGTACATTCCAAAAGGGGCGTTGTACTCTATAATGGGTCTAATGAGTGTCGAGTAGAGGGGAACAGTGACCTCTTTTTTCCTGGATGAGAACACTTTTATGATGAGGACTTCCTGACTACTGTGGCGATGTGACTATCAAAGGACAGACTACTGTCCACCTGGGTCCCAAGGTCTCTTATCACACATTCAGTGTTAAGTAGACTGCTGTCTGTGTAGTAGTTCATGGGTACAGAGTTTTTACCAAAGGGGATGACAATGCACTTTTTGGCATTGAGCTTGAGGCCATGGCTCTGACACCAGGCATCTGTCTCAGTGAGGTGCTTCTGTAGGATTTACACATCATTTGGGGACTCGACTATGGCCCCTAGTTTGCAGTCATCTGTGAACTTCATTAGCCAGAGGCCTTCTGTGTTAGCCTGTACTTCAGAGAAGTAGATACCAAACAGGAGAGGTCCCAGGACTGAACCCTGTGGTACTCCACTTGTCACTGGTTTGAGGTCAGATTTGGAGTGTGCAACTTTTACAGTGTGGGTTCTGTTAGTGAGCCAGTTGGCAACCCATCTTGTGACATAGGAATTTATACCTAGTTTAGTGAGTTTAGCTATAATTCCAGAATAGGGAATGGTGTTGAAAGCCTTGGCGAGGTCAAGATAGGCCGTGTGAACCACCTTACCCTCATCTACGGCTTTGGTGACTGCCTCAAAGAAGTTGATCAGGTTCAGGAGGCATGATCTGCCTTTCACAAACCCGAACTGGGTGGAATCCAGAGTTTGGAGGTTACCAATGTCTTTGTTTATGAGTTCCATGATGATACGTTCCATGGCCACGCAAACCAGGCTTGTCAGGCTGATAGGGTGATAGATCCCGGGATCAGTGGTGGCTCCCCCTTTGTGGAGTGGGATAACTGTTGCTGTATGCCATTCAGTGGGCACAAAGCCATGGTGCTTAGGTGGGGAGCCAGTTCGTTCTGAAGTTCGTGTATTAAAATGCAGCCTGGAATGATGTCCGGTCCCATGGATGCTGTGTTTTTGGCTTTAGAGAGTGCAGCTTTTACCTGTGTAGTTGTGATTACAAGGACTCTGCATTCTTCCTGTATAGATATGGGCCCTTTAGGGGGTGGGGGGGTAAAATTAGCACTGAACTTATCTACCAGGATGTTGGCAATATCAGTTGGTTCTGTAATTTTTGTGACGTTGTGCTGTAACTCAGAGCAGACCTGGGTGTTGCCATTGAGATTCTTGACATAGCTATAGAATGCTTTGTGGAGATCCTTAGAATCAGTGGTGATTTTGTTTTCATAGCTAGCTTTGGAGGATCTTATAAGGATATTATATATATATAATTAACTTATTATTAGAAAAACATCAGTCCAGCAAACAACTTTTGAAAAGCAGTTAAAAGACCTCCTGTACCAGTGTAGCAAATACAAATCCCTGAAAAGCAGAACCCAATAAAACACCTTGGTCATACATGTGATCCAACACTGACCTTCTTCCTTCATACATAGAATTACCTCTAAAGTACTGACTTAACTAAAACTCTGCTACTGAATCTCCTACTTCCTGTCTCCCACTGCCTGTAAGAACATTCCAAAAAATTCTTGATTTCAAAAAGACAATACAGGCTGCCTCTTCCATGCCTCCATTCATCACAGAACATGCATAAATTACAAGTTACCAAAAACAAAATACTCAAATGTATTGCTCTTGCCAACTCAAAGATGCAAACACTGCACCCTATTAGAACATGTCAAATGGCTTCCCATCACAAACAGAGTAGTTTTTATTCATGTCACCACAGTCTACAAAATATTCAACACTCATTATTGTCTTCCACTGAAAAGACTGTTCCCAATCAGGGAAATAAATTATTCTCTGAGGTGTAATCAGGATTACTTGCTCTGATTAGATCAAAATTTAAAACCACCATAGAGGAAAGAGCATTCTCCAGAACAGGCCTTGCAATATGAAACAACCTTCCAAAATAGGTTCTTCTTCTCTTTTGGCTGTTCCCATTAGGGGTCGCCACAGCAGATCATCTGTTTCCATTTCTTTCTGTCCTCTGCATCTTGCTCTGTCACACCAACTACCTGCATGTCCTCTCTCACCACATCCATAAACCTAATCTTAGGCCTTCCGCTTTTCCTTTTACTCGGCAGCTCCATCCTTAGCATCCTTTTCCCAATATACCCAGCATAACTCCTCAGCACATGTCCAAACCAATGCAATCTTGCTTTGTCTCCAAACCATCCAACCTGAGCTGACCCTCTAATATACTGATTCCTAATCCTGTCCATCCTTGTCACACCCAGTGCAAATCTTAACATCTTTAACTCTGCCACATCCAGCTCTGACTCATAATATACTCCCAATATACCCAGCATCCCTCCTCAGCACATGTCCAAACCAACGCAATCTTGCTTTGTCTCCAAACTATCCAACCTGAGCTGACCCTCTAATATACTGATTCCTAATCCTGTCCATCCTTGCCACACCCAGTGCAAATTTTAACATCTTTAACTCTGCCACATCCAGCTCAGACTCTTGCCTTTTATCAATGCCACCATCTCCAACCCATATAACATAGCTGGTCTCACTACTCTCTTGTAGACCTTCCCTTTCACTCTTACTGGTACCCGTCAGTCAGAAATCACTCCTGACTCTCTTCTCCACCCATTCCACCCTGCCTGTACTCTCTTCTTCACCTCTCTTCCACACTCACCATTAGTCTGAAATGTTGACCCCAAGTACTTGAACTCATCCATCTTCGCCAACTCTACTCCCTGCATCCTCACCATTCCTCTATCCTCCTTCTCATTCACACACATATATTATGTATTAGTCCTGCTGACCTTCATTCCTCTCCTCTCTAGAGTATATCTCCACCACTCCAGGGTTTCCTTAACCTGGTCCCTACTCTCCCTACAGTCATCTGCAAACATTATAGTCCACGGGGCCTCCTGTCTGATCTCGCCTGTCAACCTGTCCATCACCATTGCAAATAAGAAAGGGCTCAGAGCTGATCCTTGATGTAATCCCATCTCCACCTTAAATGCATCTGTCACTCCCACCACAGACCTCAACACTGTCACACTACCTTCGTACATATCCTGTACCACTCTTAGATACTTCTCTGCTACTCCTGACTTCCTCATACAATACCACAACTCCGCTGTAGGCACCCTGTCATATGCTTTCTCTAAGTCCACAAAGACACAATGTAATGCCTTCTGACCTTCTCTATATTTCTCCATCAACACTCTCAGAGCAAACATCGCATCTGTAGTACTCTTTCCCGGCATGAAACCATACTGCTGATCACTAATCATCACCTCCCTTCTTAACCTAGTTTCCACTACTCTTTCCCATAACTTCAAGCTGTGACTGATCAATGTTATCCCTCTGTAGTTACTACAGCTCTGCACATCACCCTTATTCTTAAAGATAGGTACCAAAACACGTATTCTCCACTCCTCAGGCATCCTCTGAGTTTCCAAGATTTCATTAAACAATCTGGTTAAAAACTCCACTGCCATTTCTCCTAAGCACCTCCATGCTTCCACTGGTATGTCATCTGGGCAAACAGCCTTTCCATTTTTCATTCTCTTCATGGCTGTCCTTACTTCCTCCTTGCTAATCTGTTTCACTTTCTGATTCACTATCCCCACATCATACAACCTTCTCTCTCTCTCATTCTTTTCATTCATCAGCCCCTCAAAGTACTCTTTCCATCTGCTTAACACACTCTCCTCATTTGTGAGTATGTTTCCCTAATTATCCTTTATCACCCATACCTGCTGCACATCTTCAGCTCTGTCCCTCTGTCTAGCCAATTAGTATAGGTCCTTTTCTCCCTCTTTAGTGTCCAACCTTTCATACACCTCTCCATATGATTTATCCTTAGCCTTCGCCACCTCTCTCTTTGCCATGCGCCTCATCTCCTTATACTCCTGTCTGCTTTCTTCATCTATTTGACAATCCCTCTTCTTCTTCACCAGCCTCTTTCTCTGTATACTCTCCTATACTTCCTCATTCCACCACAAGGTCTATTTGACCTCCTTCCTCTGTCCAGATGTCACACCAATCACCTTTCTAGCTGTCTCCCTTACCAGCTCTGCTGTATTTACCCAGCTATTCAGAAACTCTTCACTGCCCCCCAGTGCCTGTCTTAACTCTTCCCTGAACTCCACCTCACAATCACCTTTTTTCAACTTCCACCATTTAATCCTTGGCACTGCTCTCACACTCCTCCTCCTCTTCTTGATCACCAACGTCATCCTACAGACCACCATTCTATGCTGCCTAACTACACTTTCCCCTGTCACCACTTTACAGTCTCCAAACTCCTTCAGACTTGCCCTCCTGCATAGGATATAACCCACCTGTGTGCATCTTCCTCCACTCTTGTACGTCACCCTATGCTCCTCCCTCTTCTTAAAATACATATTCACCACAGCCATGTCCATCCTTTTTGCAAAATCCACTATCATCTGACCTTCTGCATTCCTCTCCTTAACACCATACCTACCCATCACTT
The DNA here is from genome assembly GCF_019279795.1 of Protopterus annectens. Classification (NCBI taxonomy): domain Eukaryota; kingdom Metazoa; phylum Chordata; order Ceratodontiformes; family Protopteridae; genus Protopterus; species Protopterus annectens. The sequence goes on from NC_056734.1 coordinate 94,858,982, forward strand.
CCTCATCCCCTCTGTTCCCTTCACAAACATGCCCATTGAAATTCACTTCAATCACCAGTCTCTCTCTCTCCCTTGGGTACACTCACCACCACTTCATCCAACTCACTCCAAATTTTTTCTTTCTCATCCATTGCACACCCAACTTGCGAAGCGTATGCACTAATAACATTCATCATTACACCATCAATTTCCAGCTTCATAAACATCACTGTATCTGACACTCTTTTCACCTCCAAAACACTCTTGGCATAGGGTTCCTTCAGGATAACCCCTACCCCATTTCTCCTGCCATCCACACCATGAACAATTTTGAACCCACCTCCCTACCTGGCCTTGCTCCTCCTCCCTAGTCTCTGCTCTTGCATAGCACAATATGTAAGCTTCCTTCTCTCCATCATATCAGCTAGCTCTCTCCTATACCATCACATACTGCCAACATTCAAAGTTCCTACCCTCACTACTACCTCCTAACCTTCCTCTCTCTCTCTTCCGCTCCTTCTTCTTTGCCTCTTCCTCTCCTTCCCTCTTCTTCTTCAGGCCAACAGTAGCTTTATTTCTGCCAGCACCCTGTTTGTTAACAGTGGGCCTGTTAGATTAGTTTTCAGGCGATCTGCCATTAAATCTCTGGTATTGTGCAATGTAGTGTTTATTTATGTCATTTGGTAGAAGTTTTACACGGATGCCTTCCCCCTTAACCACTCCCATTTTTTTCAAATCCACTGTCTTGTGAAAAATCCACTGTCTTATTCAAAATTTCAAAAAAGGGGTTTCACTTATACTCTCAAAAGTTCTCAAAGGCATATTCATTGCACGCCTACAAAATGATGCAACATGTAAATGCTTTATAGAAATGATGCATAATGCAACATCTTAAATGCCCATCTTATAATAAAGTTACTACAGAGTATCTACTTGATTATTACTTTGTTTTAATCTTAATAGAACCATTTTCTTATCTGACTTATTTTTTAACTTTTCTTTGCTTTTGTTTAATTCTACCTTACACCAAACTACCCTGCTTTATTACGTTTTACTACCTGAAATGTTTACCTAACGATTGTGTCTTGTGTTGTTTGCTTTATTGAATTCCTTATGTCACTGTTATCTGTTTTGCTGCATTAAGTGCTCAGATTATAACTGTAAAAATCCAGATTACCAGAACACTCACTCAGTTATAAAGCTAAATATCAGTTAAAATAATAAAAATAGTAAATGTTATGAAAATTGTAGTCATTGAAAACAGTTTTTTGCAATTGAAATTGTTGATTAAGATAAAATGTGATACAGTCAGAAATATGAGATACAAATGCAGAACTATAACTTTACTAACACAATAGTGAAATATTGTTGTGAAAATAGGCTTCTAAAGACATTGGGATAAATTTGAAGTTCCTAAGATTCTAAAACATGTTAATCAAGATGCCATATCTAAGATTCACCAGTTATTTGAGATGCATTTCTCTGAGAAATGTTTATCAGTACATTAATGTACATCTCATTTATGAGCTGGTTACATTATTTCTGATGTGGGAATGCTGAATCTTTTCTACTATTCATTTCTATTTAATCTCTCTATACTCTTCTCTCTCTCTCTCTCTCTTTTCACACACAAAAAATACACACACACACACACACACACACACACACACACACACACACACACACACACACACACACAAAACACACACACACACACAAACTGTACCCCTGCCAACTCCACCATTATTATGTCAGTGCCATTACAGCACTTCCCTTTATCCCTGGAGCCCAGTGATTCCCCAATCTCTGATCCATGTACTACCACTGGCACCGGTATGAACCTTTAGAGAATCATCCCTGGTGGTCCTGTGTATTCCCCCCACCCCTGATCCCTGTACTACCGTTGGTGCCATAATGGCACCTTACAAAGTAAGCCCTGGTGTCCGGTGGTTCCCCAACACCCTCTGATCCCTATTATGGTTTCTGTGCTGTTATGGTACTTCACTTTATTCCTGGTGTCCAGTGTATTTTTTGTTTTTTTAGAGAATCATCCCTGGTATTTAGTTTATCCTCCCTCCCTCAAATCCTTGTAGTATCACTGGTGCAATTATGGCACTTTAAAGATTACTCCCTGGTGTCCATTGCAGCCCCTCACCCCCCGCAAACCATGAGCCACATAGTAACTTTGGTACCATTATGGCACTTTAAACATTACTCCCTGGTGTCTAGTGGTTCAATCTACAATGTTCTTGTTGGGCTGTGACTACCACAACATGAGGGGGATGGCCATGCTGATCTACAGAACCAAACAATTTCTTGAATTACTTAGCCATGTAGATGCCTTTCTGGAGGTGGTTCTGGGGAGACAGCACATGGCTAATTAGCATATCCTCTCCTCCTGAAAAGCCTCATTAATATTCTGTAGAGCTAAGGGACCAGCCCTTCTCTGTGTTGTATGTCTTTGAGTTGGAAGATCATGCAGCACAGTGTGAGGGTGGTTGCTGAATTGGAGAAAGGTACCATGACGTGTACACCTCCATGTACATGTTGTGCTACCTTAATGACTTCATCCAATTGTTTCATACATTTTACCAGAAGAGGAGACAATATCTGACAACATAGCTAGTTTCACAAAGGCAGTATACAGACTCATCCAAATTAATCTTATGAGTGTTTTATCAGATTATAAAAGGCGTATTATAAAAGCTACATATTGTAGAAGGCAACAGAATCTTATCAGAGTTTGTGCTTTGAAGCACAGAAGATTGTTTTATGCCAAAGTATGCATAAAAGTAGATCTATAATAAAACACTGCACCATGAAACACCACACTGTGAAAACTACAAATCTTTCAAGTTGGCAATGCATATTGTTGACTTTATAAAAACATATAAAGAAGTATTTTTGCATGGGGAAAGACTGCACCTCTGAGGTAGCTCTGAGATTACACAATGGTGGGGTTAAGAGGAAACATCTTTACCCCCCAGTCCCAGTTAAATGCCTTACTACTTGCATTGCATACCTTTTTTACTAAAAATAAGAGTGATTTGAAATGGGTGTCTATTTCCACTGCAACACAATGATGTACAGTCACACCCATATATCCTCCCCCATACACAAACACCACACACAGACCATCAGGAGAAAGGAATAGCTGAAACAATAAAACTTAGTTGTGTGTTTTATTTGAACAGAAATATTCTTACTACCTAACAAAACATAAAACATGTTCTGGTGATAATTTTCATGAGCAGGCCATTTCAGGATAAATTTTATTAGTCTGAAGGTAATTTAAATTGTCACAGTTTTGCAATAAATGTTATTCCGAGATCTTAATGACTTCCGTTTTTTTTTTTTTGCTTTCTTTTATAGGATACACAATCCCTTGTATAACAAACATAAGAGACAAATACCTGGTAAAGTTTAAGTAAAATTAAATTCAGTATTCTTGAGAGCAACTTTTCAGTAAGTTATGTAATTATATTTCTCATTGCTTTTGGACAATGGTGTGAGGAACAGAAATATGATTTCAGTAATAAGTAATATATGAAATATTTATCACTCCACGCTCAATTACTTTTTATTTAGTTTCTCATTCTAAGAATTTGGGTAATATTTTTCTCAGTAAATGAGTCGAAGAGGTACTGCACATTACCCAGAAAGACTGATAATCTTCCCTTGAAAAAGAAAATAGAAAATGGAATACAAAGAAAAAATAATCATCAGATTTGTGCTCTGTCTGTAACAGCAGAGGAAGAATATTTTCACATCTATATCTAACCAGTACCATTACAGCTTCAGATATTACCAGCATGCCGGCAATATCACTGTTTCAGTTTAATAACCATTCCTGGGAATATGAATATATTTATACCCAGAAGATCTGAGTTATGTCTATAATTTCTTCTCATAGTTTGAGAACTTCTGATTCGTCAGTCCTACATCCTGATGGAAAAAGTGCAACAAAGCATCTTTGCAATAGCATTTCTCTCAAGTCTGCCACAGTCTTTCTTTATGAAATTGAAAGACAATGCTTACATAAAAATTTGCAATGTATTTACAGTTTTTGAAAGTAAAGTTTGCTATATTCTATGCAAGCAAACATTCTAAGTATTACATATGAAAAACATAGCTAAGTTTAGCATTGGGTATCAAAAGATTTTTAAACATACTTAAAATTACATGTAGGAATACTGAATACTACAACATCAGAGCAAATGTGTAAAATATCTTTCCGAAATATAAATAGAAGGAATAGTAAAGGATGGAGTACAGACACTTTAACCAGCGGCCAGTTTGTTACAATGGCAAACATGCAAAAATATTTCCTCATCTCAGAGGTGGTGTGATCTGGAGTTAATATATTTAAGTAAGGGGGTCCGTGTGGGGGATAAAACCTCCCATATGGGGGACAAGGGGCACAGCCCACCCTCACAAACACCCTGAGCAATTTCAGTGAGTTGTACTTACAGCAAAATATTGCCTCAAACCAAACAGACCAAACCTGGAACAGGTGGTGATTTCTTTTCTTCTTGTAACAATGGATGAAGTAAACATGTTTTTATAACAAGTAACTATGCTAATTTTAAAAATTCTTTTAAATATAATATGCTAGAACAGGGAACACTCTTAGAATCTGTCCTTGTTACTTTTATTAAACTAAAATTGGATACTATAGTTGTTGTGTCTTTCGGCTTTTCGGTTACTGGTCCGCTAATGATTGGCAATAGATTTTTTATGTGCCGAGCTGCCGGCCCTGACGCATAACCTTCAACGAAGGTACACCCATTCATGCATGTCTCCACACAGAAGATGCTCTAGTTGAGAATCGAACAGGACGACATCTTACTGTGTGCAAATAGGACAAACACTTCTGATCCTGAGAATCTGCAGTACCCATTTTCATATGTTACCCACAGCTGTACATCAGTCACCAAAGCAAGTTTTAAGAACTGATTATTTTGTGGCGAACAGTCCAACAGCTATAGCTTTAATTCATATTTGCAATCTCTGTTTTACTACAGACACATCAAGGACAGGTACATGCTTTTGCTGGGCATACTGAAGCTAGCACAGATAACCTAATGAGAACTGTATGCAATGACATGGACAGAAACACAAAATATGGCATCACATAAAGTTTGCTTGTCTCACATAGTCTGTTCCTTGTCCTGCTTATGTGACAAGTTGTGACTCCTTGTTAACCAATATTCTTCCACTTCTTGAATTAATTTAGGAATGATTTATGTCTCTCTTATACACTCTTGAATTCCATTACTGGTCTTAAATGGGCAGCCACTTATAGAAAATTTTCATATGATTTTCTTCCTCTTTGTGAAGAATGCTTGTTAGCATCACCTCTAAGCGATTTTTTTCCGTCTCTTCAACTTGTGCTCCCTTGTTCTTATATATTTTCTCGTTTGGTATACGCTGCTCTCTTGGACTCTGTTAAACTCCTTAAGACAATTTAATGTTTCTGCTAAGCCCTTTCTTTAACATTTTTTACTTGTGCTATTCTTCTTCTTTGTACAAGCTTCATTCTGATAATGTATTTGCAGAAGAATGGCTTCCAGAAGAATATACTGTATTCAAGATAAGATTTCTTTACCGTTTGAGCAGGAACAGGAATAAACTCCCTGAAGAACATATACTGGAAGCTTGACAACAGGCTCACAATGCTTGGTGAAAAAGTATTTGAGGGTCCATCAGCCTATGGTCAGCCACTGGCATGACATTTGTCATCTAGCTAAAGGTATGTTTATCTTCTGAACATTACTAGGATGTACTTCTTGTATGGTTGACTTAGTGTTTTTGTGGTGTGTTGCTTGAAGTAGACACATTGTGTTATAAAACAGTAATTCTTTCCACATGCTACAGAGTGCACTTAAAGCATAATCCTTTGTGGTCAGGCCTGACAAGACCATTATTCATTGTAAAAAATGTGGTGGACACTCTGAATGGCACTGTATTCCTTATGTTGTTACAATTCTGTCATTTCAATATGCTTGCATGTGCCATAATAATTTCTTCAACTATGTTTTCTTAATATGATCATTATTCCGAGTCCTACAATGCGTGGTATTTGCGGGAGCAATAACAGCATCAGCAACAATTATTCTGCACCATATCTGACTTATTTGCATATTGATAACTGTTTAGTGGGTGTCAAGCAAAAATGCAAGGAAGAGGCAACCATTGCAAATGCCCGATCCTGTGAGAATGGTCATGGGTAGTCATGAACCACTTAAACTGGTACTCCAGGAGTAGTGATGGTAATGAAGTGATGTTGCTAGCAAAATGTCTATCAACTTTCTGCCATGTGCAAAATATATATGATAATCACAGCAAGACTTTTCCCATCCTGTGAACACATGCACCTTAATGACAACTTCTGATTTGTTAAAGGTAAAAATGTTTCCATTAATCATTCAGAAATCAGTTGTCTATGTATTAGTATTGTACATTGCCCTATGCATGTGTTCCATGTCAACTCTGACATGAATCAATGCTTTGCATTAGCAATAGATAGAAACCAATTATAGAATTACTACTTTGCTGCAGGTGAGCACCATAGAAGTAATATAGTAATTCCTACACAGAGTAATAATGTATTACTTTCAAAGTGAATGTTGATGTATGATAATGGCAACCACTGACTTCTGGTTTAATACTAACATATTTCCCACATGTACTACTGCAAAATATCTGTAAATTAGATGAGTAAAGGATCTGCATGTAAATGTTAAGGCTTGGTAATATAACAGTCTGTTGTGACTCTTGTATGCGGTCATGGTTCCCTATTAGAAGCCTGAAACACTATAAGCCTGAAAGTCAAAATCCTGAAAACTATAGACTGAAAATGCAAAATCTCGAAAGTGCAAAATCCTGAAAGTCAAAATCCTGAAAACACAAATAATGCTAATATGTCACTATAAAGACACTAATATCTACCAACTGAACCTGACCCTAACCCTAACCCTAAGGTCCGTCACTATCGCACACTCACCTGACCCGCGCCCTAACCCTAACTCCAATATTTGTCACTATTGCATACATGCCTAACCTGCGCTAACCCCTAACTCTTTAAAAAACCCTACCTAACATAAAACCAAACCTGGACCCAACGCATGACCTAACACCACAGGGCTAACAATAGCAAAGCCACAATTACGTCAGTATGTCCATTTTGTGTTTTCAGGATTTTGACTTTCAGGATTTTGCACTTTCAAGATTTTGCATTTTCAGTCTATAGTTTTCAGGATTTTGACTTTCAGGCTTATAGTGTTTCAGGCTTCTAATAGGGAACCGCGGTCATACATATAAGGATCTAAAGAACATCATTACAAACGCATCATTATTCAGTGACATCCCACAGATCTCTCCCGCTTTCTTTGCACCTAAAATGATTCATTACCTCATTGACAGCATCTAGGAAAATAATTGTTGTTCAAGGTGTAATTTATCTTCATTGTAACATTTCAGTAGTACAAGTGTGCGCTACCTTCTCAAACTAGGTTCTGAATCAATGTCGTACACTTCAATGAAAATGTAAATCAAATGCAGGAAATGACATCACAGTGGGGAGTGACAGTGGGCTGTGTCCTATCTAAGAAACCATTCCAGAGGTGTAGTTACTATAGAACATCATGACATAATAATGTTTTAAGAGAAACAATTATTTATTACTATTCAGTGTTATATAATATCTCGACTGAGTAATCTTGAAGTACTTTTTTCAGAGTAGCTTCCACATCAGTGGTAATAAAACTAAAGCACTGCAGTGTCATGAAGATGCATGCTTTACTTGACTCAGTATCATCTGCAGTGACTCTGTGTTACACTAGTATTGCATTAGACATTGATTAGAAGGAGTTTTCATAACAGTGTTGCTTGACATTTCTTGAAGGATTGCAACACACTGTGGCCCTGACAGCAGTATTCTGTAATACTATACAGGTACTGATACATATGTAGAGCCATGTACGTACACAATTCTATATGAATAGCTGTCAAGAGAGTGTGCCCTCATAAAGGTTCTTGTGTCATTTTCGATGCTTGTACCAAGTAAATATTTGTGTGGCAGCTATTTGCTGTCATTAAGCATGCTAGATGCGAGTTGTACTGCATGTATTAGTCCAATGGCTGGCTCAGGCATAACTGACATATGGTTTATTCAGGGTATGTTAATAACTTTACTTTGGATGCGTTCACCATAGGGAAGGCAGTCCCCTCATACAGCATGGCTTCACAGAAAAAAGCCCAACTGTTACATTTACTGGTGGCTGCATCTAAATATAAAAGGCAGATCAGGGTATTACCAGCATCATGTCATCTGAAGAGCTGATTCGGCATTGGTGCATATTCAAGTGTGTGTGACAATATCATGGCATTCCAGTCATATGGGTCCAGTAACATTTTCCCAATCAGTTCATAAAATCACAATAGATATAGCTTATGTATTTGTAAATACCATAAACCATTATGAAAAAGAAGGACGTTAGTGCACATCCATGGGCACAGCCACAGACACCACCTTAAAAACAGCAAGCTTCCTTAGCATGACACTGTACCATGGTGATCTCATTATAACACATCTTCACTGGGACTGTTTACTTTCTTGTATGTGTGTGTATGTGTGTGTGTGTGTGTGTGTGTGTGTGTGTGTGTGTGTGTGTGTGTGTGTGTGTGTGTGTGTGTGTGTGTGTGTCTGTGGTGACATTAAATACATAATGTATACTTTGGATATAAAATATTGCCTCCAACAGCAATTACATATCCTTCAGCACCTCTGAAACATTAGAAAAACTATTTTACCTTAAAATATAAACAAAAATATTAATTTATTAATAGCAAAACACGCACAAGCTAATTTAACAGTTAGCCTATTTTCTAAGCTCCTCTCTGATTTCAGAAAGATGCTTGAAAAGCCTGTTTTTTCACCAATTTCAAAGTATAATTGTGATGCTCCATTCACTACAAGTGGTATATCTATACGTTGACAACCAATGCTGTCTGCTTTAACCACTCTGTAGTAACGTATTATACCAGAGGGGATATGCAAGTCAAACCAAGCAACTCTACTCTCAAAATGGTACCATATATTAAAGTCTTGCAAGTACAACTAGGTTCTGGAATAACACCAAGAGAACTATGAGACAAATATGACTTATTACAACTATAGAATAAAGAGAATCAAACATATTAAGGGCCTTATTTCTGTCTACTCTTAGACCAGTTATAGAATATAATCAAAATCTTTTTGTTAAATGTCTGCAGAACTAGGGGCTCTGGAATCAGTACAGCGGTTATATACCAAAGGGATATATATTTATTAAGGAGTAAATTAATCCTCATCCTCACAGTGAGAAATATTTTAAAGGATGATTTTAGAGCAGAAATTACTTTTGTTGTTGTGACACCACTCTCTTGAAACAGGGATAAGGGTCCTTTGTTTAAGACTGAGTGGAATTACATCTGAAGAAGGAATAATATGTTACCATTAGGGGTCAGAAAATCTAACAGTATAGACAGATTAAAAAAAAACATTTGGACACTTACATGGGTAAGAAAAAGTTAATTCATGTTACTCAGCAGTCTGCACTTTTAATCTTCTTATGACCTATGCAGCACTCATAAATATGAAACTATGTTGCTGCACCATAATGACATCAGTTTGATTAGTACGAATTTATATTATGATAATGATAAACACTGCAATGTGACCTGAAGAGTAACTGGCACAGTTTCAATGGTCTTCCAGAATAGTAACTGTACCTGCCACAGTAAATCACCGTTTTGAAAGTGAAAAAAATATGTTCCTGCATATTGTAGAGATGGTTGTTATTGTGGTTGTTTATGTACTGTTTGTGTGAAGTAAATGTCAACGTCTACTGCTGGTGAAATCAGCCAGCATCTGTTCTGTAAAGAGTAAGTCAGTGTAATTTCTTTTTGCGCAATAACTTATTACTGTGGCCTGCTTATGTATCTATGTGTTATTCAGATGTACTCTGTGAATTTAATGCATGTTTCAGTAAACTGATATGATGAGGTGCATGGCTAGGCTTAAAAAGACCCTAGTGGCCGTTACCCAAGTACACACCTATGAACCTAAAACTGTTCATCTGCTTTCTTGTGAGGCAAGTATTTGGCAGTCTTACCCCACACAGCATGTGCTTAACCTGAAGGTCAGACAAAACGTTGGATGCAACACATTCTGATGTACTCACTGTATCAAAGATTAAATATTCAATAAGTATGTGCTGTGTATGCATTAATATGATTTTAATGACAGTTATTAGCAGGAAGAAATTACAAAGTGTAATTGTGCAGTGAATGAGAATTTGGACACATAGACAGTATGTCTATGCCCTTGTCAGTTATTAAGTACTCCTTATACATACCCATGCCAATACTGGGTGAAGGCTATTTTTAACTGCAGGCCAAACAGCCGTTTGACTCAGCATGCCAAGAAGTAATCCATATGTATTGCATTACCTTCTTGATGGAGGTATGTGCTGCTTACAGTGAGAAGGCTTCATATTTGCACACGTAAGCTAAGTGGTGATCAAAAAAAATCCATCATACTTTTTAAGCATTCTGGTTTGTTTTGCATGCATTGCAATGCACTATTACTTAATATAGTGGCAATAGTTATGTGTATTTTTGTTTTTGGAATTATTTATTTTCTTGCTGAAACTATCAATGACAGAGCTTCTGTTGGCAATATGAAACTTCCTTTTGTGCAAAACTCTGCTCCCAGCACTATGTCATGTTAGGAATAGCGCTAGAGTAAGAGTTAGAAATATTGAAGCATGGCATGCCCTTTTTGGAGACATACTCTTATTTTTTCCTGGGCTTAAACCGTGACAGGATAAAAACAATGCAAATGCATTCACATTCAGTTTTGTGATCTAGACAATCACCCGGTATTGCACTGGATGGTTTACTGTTTTAAATGGCACTACTGTTTGTAAGAAGTTACCATTAACATTGACCATTGGGGAATAGGTTGGATCGGTGTGTTGTTGTTGCAGTTTGTTTTTAAAAAATGGCAGGAATGATGTGTCTTATTTTGTGGAACCAAACGTTTTAATCATTGAAAAAGCTAACTAGCTACCCCTGAAACAGTGTGCTGACTTTCTAATTGCCTTCCAACTATTTAAACTTATCAAGAATGACACCTTTTTCCCACTGGCCTCCAGACTTTTCCGATATGCACCAACATACAACCTTGGAAATATTACCCACTCATGTCCTCTCCTCCAAACCCCCAAACTAGGCTTTACTACAAATAGTTTCCGTTATTTTCTTAAAGATATCTCCTCTTACCCCATTTTACAATCAGAAATAAAAGCACTTTCAAGACTCTAGGTAAATGCAGCTGCTCTGGTCATATAACGTAACCTTTTCATTCCCTTCTTCCCCGCACATATCTTGTTCTGACTATATTTTTGATTGCGTTTCTTTCATCATGTCATTGCTGATTTCCTCTCTGTATATAATGCATGTATATATTGTGTTTTGTCAGTCAGTCTGCATATAACATTGTTTATCTGTTGCCTTTATACCCTCAAGCCAGTTATTATATTTACATTGTATATAATATATTGCATTTTAGCATTCACTCTGTTTATAATGTAATGTACCTATTTTGTTTACCTCAGGCTTAGACTGAAATCAATCAAACTGGATCAGTGCTTTACCTCAGCTAACACAATCAAAATAAAATAAATAAATAAAATATATACTCATTTATGTGTTGTTTTCAGGCATCTAAGCCAAACTATGATGTTAATTGTGCTGTGCATACCTCTCAGCTGTCCAAAATATTGCAGAATGTACCTGATTGGGTTTTCTCATAGATACAGAAGCACACACACAAGCACATACACACACGCATGACTTACTTTAACACAGTACCGCTTGTACACTTTATACATGACCTCCATGTGCATATCACCATACATCCCCATGATCTACTCCCAGCGCAATGTTCATTCCACCATCTCACTCTATCACCCTCCAGTCTCATGAATAAGACTTTATTTCTGCATAAACTGCACTATATACCTGCCCCTACAGTTCTGTACTACAGTTTCTTCAGAAAAAAAAATGCACATTACAAACTGAACCTTTTAAATAATGCACCAAATTTCTCTCCATTACCCAGTAGCAACTGTGTGTTTTTATTTGTATGTGTGTGTGTGTGTGTGTGTGTGTGTGTGTGTGTGTGTGTGCATGTGTATGTGTATGAATGTGTGTCTCTGTGTATACAACGATGTGTGACATACAGCTCCTGTGAAGATCATTGCAGTGCTTATTCCTAATTTCATATTCATAGCTAATTTTCAAACAGATTCATACTGTTCACTAACAAGAAAAAACAAACATGCTGATGTAAAGCCTGTTATTTTGACAAAATAGCTGACCCTGTTTTTGGGGTCTTTTTCAACCATTATTATTTTTTTATTTTTTTTTCCTTGATCCTTGAGATATGATGTTGAGATGCACTGGGGGTTGCAGTGGATTGTATTCTGACAGTACTGAGCTGAGAAAATAAATTGCTGTTTGGCAGTTATGTATTTCAACATTCATTTTATCACACTCAGACATCTGAAGTGTGCAGTCACAGTTATACAAGTGGCTGTAATTGATGGTCACATCTGTGTGTGTGTGTGTGTGTGTGTGTGTGTGTGTGTGTGTGTGTGTGTGTGTGTGTGTGTGTGTGTGTGTGTGTGTGTGTGTGTGTGTGTGTGTGTGTGTGTGCCTAATTTTTGCATCATATTTTGTTTTGTTCCTTGTAAAGTTTGTGTTTCTCTTTTCTGGCAAATCAATGAAAATTGCAGTCAGTAAACAATGACTGACATTTGACTTTCAGATGTAATACCTTCAGAAAAAAATAGCTAATGCTAAGCATGTTACTCTAGCAGCTTACTAAGTATATACGGGCAATTGTCCATTTTTTGGTCCTTTGTCTACTATCATTTTATATTTTTTTCCTTGATTTTTGAGCTACGATGTGGGGGTGGGGGGTTGCAGTGGAATGTACGCTGTATTCTGACAGCTATGAACTGAAAAGACAAATTCCCATGGGGCAGTTATTTATGTATTTATTGATTAATTTGATCATAATCAAATATTTGAGGTGTACAGTCACGGTCATACATTAATTGTCATATCCTTCTGCGTGGGCCATAGATGTTGTCAGCTGTCCCTGATTTTTACAGAATGTCCCTGATTTTTTGCCTCATATGTTGGTCTGTTCCTAATAATGTCTTTCTAGCGGGTCTATATTATATCATTGAACGCTTAAAAAAGCGAACGCTGATTGATCAACCTAATTAAGCAAAAGCTTACAATCTCGAACTGTCAGATCAGCGATTTTTTTCCCAGGGGAAAAAAATCGCTGATCCAAAACGCATACACACAACACAAGCACACCAAACAAACAGAAATCCACACACACATACACCTAAAATCTGATACCTAACCCTACACTAAACTATGCACACACCACTAACTACCCACTTACCTTAACCCAAACCCTAACCCTAAGGTCCGTCACTATCGCACACTCACCTCACCTGCTCCCTAACCCTAACTCACTTAAATCCGCCCTAACCCTCATGTCCACTCAATCGCACACACCTAACCCGAGCCCTAACCCTAACTCACCTAAATCACCCTAACACTCACATCCACACAATCGCACACTTATCTGAATCCGACCAGTAACTTTCCACCATAACACTGAAAATACCGAAGCAACAGAAACGGACAACCAAATTCTTTCCCTAGGAAAAAATTTGAGTTTCTGCTGCTTCGATATTTTGCAGTTTCACGAAAATAAGTTCGATCAATCAGCGTTTGCTTTTTTAAGCATTCGAGGATATAATATAATCCCTTTCTAGCATATCAGTGAAGATTGCATACACTAAACAGTGACATGCATTTCAGTTTCAGACTTAATAGCCTTAAAAAATGTTAACTTTGCCAGACAATTTTTTTACCCTTTTCCTTGATTTTTTTTTAAACAAGAAACATTGTTATTGAATTATCACATATGACATGGGCAATCATACATTTATATGAATGAAAACAAGGCATATTGATATATTTTCAGTTGCAAACATTATACATCACATATTCTATACAGTCATTGCCCATCAAACATTACAAAGCTCATTCAATTCCTGCCTTCCTTTAAACCTCAGTCCTCTTCGAAAATATTATTCTGCATGTATTGTTCTCACATCTCCTATTTTTCTATATAATTTCCTCCCACCCTTTTCTAAAGATTCCACTTCCAGTTCTTTTATCTCTATTACTACATTCACTAGTTCTAGTGTGGTTGGTTTATACTTTGATTTCCATTTTCCAGTAACTGCTTTTTTGTCAGCCACCCGAATTAAACTCAGCAAGGCCTTTCTATGTCTAGGCAATTCCAATTCTGTATCACAGCTCAAACAAATAATTTCCTTAGTTACACCAATTTGCTCACCCAGTATTTCTGACAGAGTAATCTGCAGAGATTTTTTTTAAATTTGCCATCTCATTACACTTCCAGAAAATATGTTCCCAATTACCTCTTTCTTCCCCACCACAGCTCCAACATTTGGAATCTACCTGAGGAAAAATTCTTTGGAGTCTGCTTGGGATATAAAATACCTATTAATGCACTTCCAAGCAAATATCTTAACTCTTCTAGACTTTGTTGCAAATTTGGGAGCTATACATATATCCTCCCATTGTTTCTTTGTGAATTTCATATCCAATCTCTTTCTCTCTCTTCCCAATTCTTTCTAACTTCCTCTGATTGATTCCTAGAGTTGACATGCAATATTTTATATGCCCTACTAATAATTCCTTTTTTAACAGCAGCTTCTGTTCCAGAAGAACAAAACTGTCAGTGCCGGTCTTTCAATTAGGCTCCTGCTATTCTTTTTTCTTTGCCTATACTTTGATATCAATCACTGATAGGGAAAGCAATCTCTAGCCTGCAGTCCAAATTCTATTAACTTTCCTTCTCTTATTGTTTGCTCCCAATACCTTGGTTCCTTTGTCAGTTTTCAAGAGCAAATTCTATCCCCTCTTGCCTATTCTCTGTACCCCTAATTGCAGTCATCCCTATCAGCAGAATCTCTTATCTCCATTCCCATGTTGTCTTAGTTCTTAGAATACTTCCTGCAACTTTATGAATATAACATTCTGTACGGTTATTGTTATTCTCCTTAAGGATCTGCATCCATAATCTCAGACTCCCCTTATTTCTTGAGCTTTTCTTCTGTTTTGTCATCTGTTTCTGCTCTGAATTATAGCTTTCTGCTTGTGCTATGTATAGAGCCTTAACTGTGTAGCTGTAATATACCCCTCCAAACCAAGGAATCCCAAACCACTTTGTTCTATAGGAAAGTTCAACTTATCCCACTTGACTCTTGCCCTCTTCCCATACCAGAAAAAATAATTCAACTATTTATTAACTGCTATCCACAGCATTAATTGCTATTCACAACTTCTCCTCTAAAATATGCCTGGTCTCTGTATAAAACTGAATGGACTAAAAACATTTCCACTGCTTGTATCTTGATATACACATCCATAAGCTGCCATAACAGAATCCTTCTTAACCCATATTGCTAAGTATTTAATTTTATCATGTCTTGATAAATATGGGTATTGCTGAGCCAATTTGTGTGTAGGTACATAGTTTACAGCTATTGCGTTTGTTTTGCCTTCATTAATTTTGCATCCTCAAAAGACATGAAACTGTCTCAGAATGTTCCACAACACTGAAATGTCATTTTCTGGTTTTATTAGGTACAAAATAATATCATATGCAAATAAAGTCAACTTTTCTTTATTACCATATAAATTATATCCTTGAATTTTCGAGTCCCTTATTTTATTTGCCATTGGTTCTGGAGAAATGTTTCATTTTGGTGTCAGTGAAATGCTTGTGCATACATGGACAAACTACTGAAGGATTGTTAGGGGGAAATGTTTAATTTTGGTGTTAGTGAAGTGCTTGTGCATACATGGACAAACTACTGAAGGATTGTTAGGGGGAAATGTTTAATTTTGGTGTTAGTGAAGTGCTTGTGCATACATGGACAAACTACTGAAGGATTGTTAGGGGGAAATGTTTAATTTTGGTGTTAGTGAAGTGCTTGTGCATACATGGGCAAACTACTGAAAGAGTCATTGGGAGAATATTTAATTTTGGTGTCAGTGAAGCGCTTGTACATACATGGGCAAACTACTGAAGGGGTTGTTGGAGGAAATGTTTCATTTTGGTGTCATTGAAGTTCTGGGGGAAATGTTTCCTTTAAGTGCTTGAGCATATATGAACAAACTACTGAAGGAGTTTTGGATGGAAGTAATTGAGGATCATATCTGTTTGGGGGGTTAAAATAAATTACTTTATCCAATTGCTGCTATTTTTTTTTTATTATATTCTGATATCTGTGGTATATTCAATCCATAAAGCTTTGAATATACCAATTGGATGTAGGGATTGTTTGTGGATAAAAGTGACTGACACTGTTGTCATTTGTTTTACATAATCATTTATTATTCTGGCTTTGCCGAGGAGGCAGTGTGCATATTTTTTCACTTTAAGTAACAGTCAGGCATCAGCACTGTACTCAGTACATAGCTCTCTGTGGTGGTCTGCCCAGGGATGTGTGTGACAGCAACTAATCAATAGCAGAGTGTTGCACTGAGTGGTGTTGCCATATAATAACACTTGGTTCTCTGTTAAGTCTTTTGGCTATTCATTCCTTCTATGTGAAGTCCTTTTCTCTTTGTGGATTTTATCCAAGTGCTTTGGTTTCTCCTCCTAGACACTCAGCAGTATAATATATACCTCTGGCCATTTGTTCTTTTACTTTTCATTCCAATCTAATACCAGAGTGGTACACAGAAGATGTCTGTCTTTTTGGAGGGGTAGGAAGGCTGGCACTATTCCCAGAAACACTTTCTTTACTCATGATTTTTTGTTCAGGCCATTGTTATTAAGTCAAAAGTTTGTTAAAAAACTAAGATGCACCTTAGTGCATCGTATTATATGACTTCTGGCATCCCAGCAGACTCCCATCTTAATTCAGTTACTTCCTTCAGACTTATATTACAGTGGAGTCTTGGCCAGTTACAGAGTGTTAAAAGCATGGGGGGAGGGGTAAAAAGTACGATGAAGTATAAAAAAATACAAGAAAGAAGTAATCTGTCTAGGTAGTGTGGGGCCAGGATAAGGGGAAAACAGATGACAGCACTGGGAGGTGCAGTGGAGACTAGTGGGTAACAGGGGAACCCATGGAATGTTAATACAGCTAGACATCTAAGGTGTATATAGTCAGTAAAGTGACTATAATGAGTGGGTTTGCATTGAAGAAGTCTGTAGATGAAAGTGAATGACCACATCTGTTTGATCATAGTTAGTGACCTGCTATAACACAGCTTCTGTCCCACTGTATTTGGCTCCATCCATTCAGTTGCTTCCTACAGCCCCTTCTTGCTTTGAAGTCACCAGCTGCCACTACCTGGATTCTCCTGGTAAGGAACCTTTATGAGCATTCCAACTGTTGCATATATCTGGTCAGGTACATGCTGAAGGGGGTATTATACTCAATGATGGGTCTGATAAGGGACGAATAAAGTGGAACTATGACTTCCTTGGACCTGGATGCAATGCCCTTACTTACATGTTGAGTGACACAAAATTATTTTTTTTACTACTTTGGCCGCATGTTGGTCAAAGGCCAGATTACTGTTTACATATGTTCCCAGATCCGTGACTACCAGGTCAACTCTTAGGGATGTCATATCAGTGAAGTAATTAATCTGCGTAGCAGTTTTCCAAAAGGCATTATAGTGCATTTCTTGGCATTGAGTTTTAAACCGTGACTTTGGCACCAATCATTTGTCTGTGTTAGAGTCTCTTGTAAGATGTTTGTGACAAGGGGTACTCTATGATAGCTCCCAATTTGAAATCATCTGTGAATTTGGTCAGCCAAAGATCTTTGACATTAGCCATAACCTCTGAGAAGTAGATGCCAAATAGGAGCAGTCCCAGCATGAAGGCCTGAAGTACCCCACTTGTAACCAGTCTCTTAGTGGAGGTGGTATACCAATCCTAACTTCTTGGACCCTGTCTGTGAGCCAGCCAGCAATCCAGTGAGTTATGTAGGGGTTTATGCCCTGTTCTGTGAGCTTGTCAATTATACTTGAGCGGGATGTTGTATCGAATACCTTAGCCGGGTCCAGATACGTAAGAACTGCAAAGCACACAATCCCTGCCCATAAACAAACCACTAAAAATGATGTTGACACTGGAAAGATACATACTGCTTATACATCAACATGTGATTTAAGGGATCGCTGTGATTGCTGTGCTTATTGGCACATTTGCTGCTGCAGATGTATTGGCTGGAATGAGCCACAGACTTCATATTATCACTGAGACTAAAAGAAGATATGTGCTACCATATAATAGATTGCTGGCCACATACCAAGCAGGTTTGTGCTGTTAGCATGGTCTTTAAATATCTCCAGAGTGTTATTTAGGTTACTAACACAGACCCAAAGAGTGGTCAGTGAACTGCACTGGTTGTTAACCCGAGTAGCACAGTTAGAGAAGGGCTTCCAATATGCCAGCTGTGGTTATCATGTTAAAGGAATCCAAAATTATACCTTGAGACATAGCCACTTTGCAAAAGAAGTAAACCAGTTACTAATAGCCTTAGCTAGCATAGCTTAGGGGGGTTATGGTGTTACAGAGGTGGATATTGTTGATATAAATATCACTATAGGCATAACTGATTGGGTAACCATGGAGTAGGTAGTTTAAACTGAAAGTAACTTCACATGGTAGGGTAGGGTTAGTCACAGAAGCACAGTACAGAGCAACATTATCCTGAATTACCAGATAATTTCTAAGTGAGCTGATTTCATTGCATGTCCTCAGGGGCTTGTTTGTTGCTGGTTACTAAGTTAGTCTTCTTCACCTGTAAGCCTGACTACAGCTGTGAGATAAACTGAATCATTTTCCCTAGAAGTCTGTCCATAATGATTCCAGAGACAAAAAAGCCAACAACTCGTTGGAATACACACAGCAAAACAACACTTTAATACAAAATAGTAAAAATATAAAACATGTGAGCCCTTTCACAGAGTCCTCTCTGCTTCCTCAGATATACTACAGTAACTGCTGCTCTTGTTTAAATAATGATACATCTAGGTCATACCCAGTCAGTTAACAGCATCTTGATTGAATAAATAAAAGTTAAAGGCATACACTATACAAACACTATATAAACAATCAATCATATAAATAGTGAACTAAAAATATATGTAAAAAACTGTAAAAACATGCTCTATAAAATTAGATAGTGGTAAAACTGTAAAATATATGTACAAATATTAGAAGATATGACCAAACATAATAATCAATGTTTCAAAGCCCTGTTCCTAAGAAAGGGTTTCAGTGAAACCTTACTATTTAGTCCAGGTGGTCTGTCAGCCTAAAGCCTAATTACAGATTCTTGTTCTGAGGCTTCGGTCTTGTTGTTCATGTTCCCACCTCTTTTATTATCTTGTATGATATGTAACACTAGAAACATGAAGGTGTGTGTGGCTCCCTCTTTTATAACATGCATCGCTAACACACTTGTCTCTTTTTTTATTTTTAATGTCCCTTACATGTTCTAGGACTCTATCTTTGAGTAGTCGATTAGTTTTGCCTACATAGTAGGCTGGGCATTTTGTACGGAAACCAAAGTATATAACATTCTTTCTATAACAGTCTGTATAAAAGCGTGTATCAATGCTGAACTTTCTAGTCGGGTGTGTATACTGCCCCCCTCCAAATATGAAGGGGCAGGCTGTTCAGTTTTTAGTTCACTATTTATATGATTGATTGTTTATATAGTGTTTGTATAGTGTATGCCTTTAACTTTTATTTATTCAATCAAGATGCTGTTAATTGACTGGATATAACCTAGATGTATCATTATTTAAACAAGAGCAGCAGTTATTGTAGTATGTAAGAGGAAGCAGAGAGGACTCTGTGAAAGGGCTCACATGTTTTATATTTTTACTATTTTGTATTAAAGTGTTGTTTTGCCGTGTGTATTTCAATGGGTTGTTGGCTTTTTTGGAATATTATACTTTTACCATTGGTTACTTTATCCAGATTCAGGGGATCTGTGTTTGACAGATTCCAGAGACAAGCTTGTTCACAAGTAGACTTATTCATAATAGTATTCAATGTCTTGTTTGCCATTATACTATAGATCACAGTAACAAACCAATCAGTGGCCATATCTCAATATGATAACATTTCTTATGATCTTTATGATCTTACTGGAATGAGCCCCAGATGTGGCAACACTTAAACAGCTAAACATAAACCTAGACTAAATAAACGTCAGTCCTTAAGGATAAATAAAAGCAACCATCTAACCATACAACGAGAGTCTCACTATATTTTGTTTTGCTTGAAACGTAGCATAACAGGAAAAATTCCTGCCTCACCCACTCTAAACCACAGTGAGTTCCTAAAATCATCAAAATATATTTAAAACTGCCACAGAATAATGCTATGGAGCAGCATAAATTAAGTCAAAAATAGAATAGGCACTGAAACAAGTGACAGAAAACTGAAGGAAAAAAGACATCTCTTAAAAGCACCTGTGAAACTTTTGTAATCGGTCCTTGAAACAGCGACAACAACAGATCCATCCATCCTCAACCCCTTTTTCCCATTTTGCACATGGGGTCGGGGTGTCACTTCAATAGTGACAATCATCTCAAGCCAAGGTTTACACCACTAGGTGGCTAGCCCTATCACAGTAGTTCGTCCATACCACTCACTCACATCTACAGCCAATTTAGAGTGTCCAATCCACCTATTGCATGTCTTTGGAATGTGGGAGGAGATCACAGCATCCAGAGGAAACCCACACAACCACAGGAAGGGCATGCAGACTCCACACAGAAGACACCCCAGTCGAGAATTGAACTGGAGGACCTCTCGCTGTGTGGCAACAACACTAACCACTGCACCACCACAACAACAGATCTCAAATGTACTAATAGGAAGCACTGACTCTGCTGGTTAAAGAGGCAAGAGCAGCTGGCTAAGTAACATTAAGAGTACCCTTATCTTATAAGGTCAATATAAGTAGACTGCTTAAACACAAGTATTACAATAACTAGAGAAATAATAAGTTTTTATGTGCATGACAGACAAAACATTTAGGTGGAGGGAGATGTGTGTTGCTTCATCTGTTAACATTCACAAGGCTGTCATGATGGTTAAGGTCTTTATTTCATCAATATGAGGTAGAGAGATTGATACTGACCTCAGGTGACTGACTAGGCATGTAATAGTCTGCAAAATGATAGCCTAGTTTTTACCTGTGAACAGATGAGGAGATTTAATTTGTGAGACATAAAGAAAAAATTAGATGTGATGTGTTTAACAGGTACTGTAAATGTAACAGGCGGTATCAAATAATTCTTAATGGCTAAAAAGAGTTTTTTATTTATCATAGGATCATAGGATTATAGGACGTTACTAGGGTAGTGACCCTAGGGTCCTTACAAACCTAGCCAAGTTTTACCCTTATTTCCATGATCAGCACCTATCACCCCTGTCCAAGACAGACATAGGTGGAACACCTGGGGTGTACTTACAGTAACCCATCCAATCATCCATACTGTGTCTGAAGAGGGCCAGTGAGGTGCTCTGCTTGACATGATGTGGGAGTCTGTTACAAAGGTGTGCTAACTTCTGGGAGACAAATCTGCCCCTCCAGCAGGTTCTATTAATGTCACATACCAGCTTAAAGACATTACAGTGAGAAATCCGTGTACCATTTGACTTAATGATATGCATCATTTCCAGTAAAGCAGGGTCAAAGATTGCCTTATATGCAAGGCAGAGATCACCTCTGAGCAGTCTGTATAAAACAGAATAAAGTGACAGTGATTTCAGACAGTCCTCATAGGACAGATGCTGAAGACCTTGAATTTTCCTAGTGAAGAACCTTTGTGGTCTCTCCACTTGCTGCAGATGCTTGGAAAGTGTAGATCAGAGTGTAAAGTGTGTGTGCTTTTATCTTTAAGAAGCATGCAAGGCTGTACGTGCACATATCCGCACATGTGTACAACCTTAGTGCCATTTTGAAGGAGCAGCTAGGAAGTGAGCATGCATGATCATAGTCATTAACTGTACATGTTACTTAAGTTACAGTCTATAAAGTCAACAGTAGTAATGTGTTTGTATATAATAAGGCTGTTTGAGCAGAATCCACGAAGATTTGTTTATTTACGTCCTAACACAAAAGCGACATTGCGTCAGAACAGGGATCGAAGAGAGAAGAATATTCCGAGCCATGAGATCTAAAGATGACAGCGAAGGTAAAACCAAGAGAAAAGAGCACAAACATAGCCAGAAAGAATCAAAGGTAATGAGAAATAAAATTAATTATTTACTGGATGCGAAAGACAATAAAGGGGCATTACAAGGGCACAAACTGCATTGTCAGGCAAGTGGAAAGTATGAAAAATTTTTTAACTAAAGAAAATGTTTAAGATAAAAGTATTCGATGAAACAATTAACTGTAAAGCAAAACAAGTGTGTTTAAGGCAAAACAAGTGTGTGGCAAAGCTGAGCATGTTTATAGTAAAATGAGCATGAAAAGGGCTTAAACAAGCAAAACGATTACAATGGAAAAAAGGACATATTAAACAAAATAAAGCCAGGCGACTGCATGTGTTTGGTCAAAGTGCTGAGTTTGGGCTTAAATTCATCTTCGTAGTGTATCAAGGGCGTAACTAAAGTTATTCGAAGTATCTCAGAGTAAAAGGGCTTACAGTGTGTGCTTATTACTGTGCATGTATTTCAAAGAGTTCACTGTGTGCAAAGTTCAACTATTTCATGCAATCCAGTCAAAGTATAGCTATTTCCAAAAAGTTCTTGTGCTGGGTGTGTCTATTCACAAAGTGCCGCCATTACAGAGCGCTTCTTCTACTGTAAAGAGTTGCCCAGCATGGTACCACCATTTTGGGGACATTTCAGTGTGCTGTATGCAGTTATTTGCAAATACAATTACTTCAAAAGCTATTGAGTTTTGGGCAACAGATGTTTGATTTATTTGCATTGTGCAATTGCTTGACATGTTTCTTATACTGCTAAGAAATGTTTTCTTGCAAAAGACAATATAACAAGAGTATTACAGTGCTCGTGAGTTATTCAGTTGCATTGTAAAGTTCTCAAATGTTTCTTAAAGTGACGACTTTAACAAGTGATGGTGTGTGACTTTAGCATTTCTGCTTTTACCAATAATAGCATTTGGTCAGCAATGTCACAAGTGTAAAAAAATGGAACAATTTCCAAAAGTTTTGTAAATCAAGTAAGCCTCATGCATTTGTAAAGAAAGGTCGCACAGAAAAGCAAGTTGATCAAGTAGAGCCGAAACAGTCAGCTTTCTATGTAGATGGTGTATCAGTGCTTGGTGAAAGAGATGATGCAGTAAACTTACTGACAAGAAGTGAAGTATTTTGTACAATCCAGATTAATGGAAAATCCACAGAGCTCAAAGTAGACACTTGTCAAATTGTAATGTTATATCAGCGGACACTTTTTGCAAAAGTGAGAACTAACGAACAACTCAATGTAATCAGTAGTGCAAGACTTGTTGCTTATGGTAGTGAAGAAATTCAAACTGAAGGTTCAGAGATACTTTCATGTCATTTGGCCGAGAACTGTTACAACTTGTTATTCTATGTAGTTCAAAGGCCAGTGCAATCTTTATGGGAATCAAAGACAGTTTAAGAATGATTCTACTTTCTTTTGCTAAAGAAGTTTATCATGCAAGTGCAGTTCGAGTTCCAATTTCTCTGAAGCCATTTTCTCAGAGTATGCTGATGTTTTTGATGACAAATTGGGCAAACTTTCAGTTGTATATTCCATGAAGTTAGACCCAGAGATCACTCCAGTAGCCAGACCAGCAAGAAGAGTTCCGATAGCTATGCAAGATAAAGTTCAGATGGATAAAATGGTGCAACAAGGTGTGATTTGTCCACTCACAGAACCAACTGAATGAGTATTGCCCATGGCAGCCACTCACAAGACAGGCTCAGATGAAATCAGAATATGCATTGACCCAAGAGATTTGAACAAAGCATTTTAAAATACAGTATCATCCAATGTGCACAGTTGAAGAAGTTGCAACTCTAATACCGAATGCCACTATTTTCTGTTTTGGATGCAAATAGTTCATTTTGGCAAGTGATGCTGGATTGCAAATCCTCATTTCTAACTACTTTTGCTACTCCGTTTGGCAGATACAGACTCCTAAGGATGCCATTTTGAATAAATTCTGCGAATGAAGCTTTTCAGCGTGCAATGGAACACATTTTTTCAGGTTATCCTTGTGCCATAATAGTAGATGATCTGTTAGTTGGAGGCAATGGTGAAGCAGCGCATGACAGAAACCTCAAGAAAGTTCTAGACAGAGCATGTGAAGTAAACTTAAACCTCAATCCTCTGAAGTGCAAATTCAGACTTCCAGAAGTTACGTACATAGGACTTTTGTTTACAAGTACAGGCTTGAGACCTGACCTGACCAAGCAAGCAGCTATTCTAGAGATGTCAGCGCCAGACAATGTACACCATTTACAGTGTTTTCTGGGCATGATCAGCTATTTAGGCAAATTTATGCCAGACTTCAGTGAGTTAACAGCATCTTTAAGAGAGCTAACATGCAAAAATATTGTATGGTTATGGTTGAAACATCATCAAAAGGCATTTGAAGACCTTAAGCAGAAAATTGCCACCCCACCTATGTTAAGATACTATGATGTGAAAAAAAAACAGCTATTCTTTCCTGTGATGCTTCAAAATTTGGCCTAGGTGCAGTCTTACTTCAAGAGGGCAATAGCCTATGCATCTAGAACACTTACCCAAACTGAGATGTAATATGCTCAAATTGAGAAAGAGCTTTTGGCAATAGTATTTGCATGCTCCAAGTTTCATGATTATATTTATGCTCGAGCTATTCAGATTGAAACTGATCGTCAACCTCTAGTTTCTATTCTAAAGAAGCCTATGCATTCTGCTCCAGCAAGATTGCAAAGAATGATGCTCAAATTGCAAAAGTATAAGTAGTTTGCAGTCATCAGCAAACTTTGTTAGCCACAGACATTTAGCTTTAGCTTGCATTTCAGAGAAATAGATTCCACACAGTAGAGGTCCCAGGACTGATCCCTGTGGAACAACACTGGTTACAGGTTTGCTGTTGGAGGTGGATTCCCCTACTTTGACTATATGGGTTCTATCAGTGAGCCAGTTAGCGACCAATCTAATGATATACAGGTTGATACCTAGCCAGGTGAGTTTGTCAATTATGCCTGAGTGGGGGATAGTGTCAAAAGCCTTGGCTAAGTCTAAGTAGGCTGTGTGCACAGATTTCCCCTCATCAAGGGCCTTGGTGACTGTGTCAAAGAAGTCCACCAGGTTTAACAGGCATGATCTCCCTCTGACAAATCCAAATTGAGTACAGTCAAGTGTTTGGAGGTTACCAGTGGCTTTGTTGATAAGGTCCATGATGATTCTTTCCATGGCCTTGCAGATAAGGCTAATCAGGCTAATACGTTTATAGTTCCCAGGGTTAATGGAAGCACCACATTTGTGCATGGGGATAACAGTGGCTTTTTCCATTCAGCTGGGATGAAGCCAGTGCTCAGACTATGACTTGAAAAGAGTACCCAATGGTGTTGCTAATTCTTGTTCGAGTCCATGTAGGACTCAGCCTGGGATGATATTAGGTCCCATGGAGGTTGTGTTTTTGACCTTAAAGAGGGCATTCACAACCTGCTCTTTAGAGATACAGGGTAGAAGACAGATGGTATGGATGTCTTAGAGTACGTGTGACAGGGAAGGGAGAGAGAAGTTTTCACAGAACCTGTCGGATAACAGGTTAGCATTGTCCACAGGCTTGATATACATAGTATCATTAACTACCAGTTCGGCACAAATCTGAGCCTTTCCTTTTAGGTTACAGGTGTAACTAAAGAGTGCCTTATGGTTGTCCTTAGTGGTGGAAGCTAATTTGGATTCGTAGTTAGCTTTGGAGGACTTCACAGGAAGTCTTATTTGCTTGTTTAAGCTAAGGAGGGACTGTTTCCAGTTTGGGGCTCGCTCCCTCTTACTCTTAGACAGCAATTTCTTCCTCTTATTGCAAAGCCTGTTAATGGCAGTTTTCCATAAGACAGGTTTGCTCTTCCTCGAGGAGCTTGTTTTGGTCCTATCAGGTACAGCCACATCAATGCTCAGGTGTTTGTATAAAGCATTTGTGTAGAACTCGGCATAGTTGCTCGTTCCATCTGAGGGAGGAGGTGCAGTGAAGCTATTTATGCCATCCTGTAAGACGTTATAAGCTGTTTTGGAGAAGTTTTTTCATTTAGTTGTGCTACGGGGAGGGGGTCAGGAATGATAGTAACTTCAAATGAGACTCATTTGTGGACAGCTCTCACCAGAGAAGACCTCACAGTGAGGGTGCTACAGTGGTTCCCCATATTGGTAAGCACCAGATTTAGGATGTTGGCACCCGTTGTGGGGGTGTCAGCTAGCTGGTCCAGGGCATTGGAGTTAATGAAGTCAAGGAACCTTTGGGCAAATGAGTTTCCACATGAGCAATTTCCCCAGTCAATGGATGGGTAGTTAAAGTTCCCCAAAACCATGGTGTTTGGATGTATCTTGATAGACTCAAGTAGATCCAAATAGGCAGAGTGGGTATCTTCATTCATGGAGGGGGTCCTGTAGCTGGCAATGACTTGAATAGGTGTCCTACGAACAGTTAATTGCGCCTGAAGTATCTCCAGGGAATCCTGCTATCTAACCAATCTGGAGGTGTATTTATCTTTAATTAATATTGATACACCACCTCCTTTATATCTGTTCCTCCGCACAGTGTGCACGACAAGATCTACAAATACAGAAAGTATTTAAACAAACAGGTAGCCAACATATCCTCGAAATAATCAATGCTTTAGGCATATACTTTGCAGTATTTACCCTTTCATTATCTACTTGGGTTCCTCCTTCATAGTTTTAACTTCAACACTTTTGGGAAAATACTGCATAATCCACATTCAAAGCATTTATTATTGCTTTAGTATGGCATTAAACAGATTGCTTATCTAATGAGTAATTAGTCATTATCATTATAAAGTTTCTTACCACCCTAGTGGAATGAGACATGGTTGCTGAACAAAGTGTAAATAAAACCGCAGAACAATCTTAGTTGTTTGACAAGCTAGTATTAAAACACCACATCAGTTAGACACATACCTCCCTACCACTTTCAGAAACAAGCCCCACCACCTCAAAGGTATGTCTCCTCTAAGCAGTAGTCACACTAGTGTGTAAAATGTTACAATTTAGTCTTGAAAATATAAAAAGAAAAGTATTTGCTGGGAAGAAGTTTCAAAAGTACAGCTGTCCAAAATGTTGGAAAAGAGACGAGTCTGTACAAAATGATGACAAATGACTGCTATCAAATATCAAAGGATCTGTGTAAAATTTCATCTTAATGCCTTCTTTGCCATTAATCCATTAAAAGAACTGTTGAAATGTTGTTTATTCTAGAGTTCTGGGTTAACTAGGTGCATGTAATATGACAGTGGTGGGCTTTTTTATCGTTATGGACTGATGATTCTTAAGTCCAACTCCCTTGAGCAGTAGGTAAATAAACCTGCTAGAATCTCAACCTTAATGACAGAAGTCTAAATGATAATAATTATTTTGTGAAGTACAGTGTAATGTTTTGGAAAGCAAAAAGGCTGTGAAATAAAAGATGTTTTGCTCTTCAGCTTATTACAAAGTGTTAACAGCCAACTGCATATGGTTTTGTCTGACATTTGTTTCTTACTGTTATGCTTTGTCTAATAAAGTCTGACAAAGAATAATAATTGAAGTGACACAGTATGTGAATGCAAGATGAATTTTGTGCGTTGATTTGAAAATAAGTATTGTTATCTTTCTTCAGACTTAATGGGCGGCCACGGTGGTGCAGTGGTTAGCATTGCTGCCTCACAGCAAGAGGTTCTGTGGTTCGATCCTCGGCTGGGGTGCCTTCTGTGCGGAGTCTGCATGTCCTAGACATGCTGCAGGTGGATTGGACACTAAACTCCACTGCCATTCAATGTGCGGACAAGGTGATGAAGAAGATCTTTCTTCAGACTTAATCATTTTTAAATTGAGCATTTATCCTTCATACTATCAACTGTATTACCTGAATGTTACTTTGAGACAAGTGAATTTTGTATATATGTATATCTCTGCAAATTATATAATGTAGTAAAATCACATTGGTCATTGAAACCTAAAATGGCAAATGTTTAATATCACTAATCAGTTTGGGGGTGCTGGTTATACAGTATTCACTTTCACTCTCAACATGGACTACTGTGTGATTACACAATGGAAGGACTACTGTGTGATTGCACAAAGCTTGGATTTACCTCTCAAATAAGTACATTACAGAACAATTGGGAGGTAAAATCTGAAATACATTGCTACCAAGTTCAGCAGTCATGCAGAAACAGAATTTTGTGTGATTGACAAAACCGAAACAGAAATCATCAAAAACAACCCAATTTCCTTTATACCTATCATCTATATATAGATGCTACTAAAATCAAGCATTCCCCTCACAACTCTTGTTACTGAAGCACACCACCCCTGTACATTAAATAACTGCTGGTGATGCACTGTTTTCCAACCAAACTGACCGTGACATAGGCTGCCATCAGCTGATGCGCTGTCAATGCTTTGCAATGTTCACGGATATGCATATGTGCAGCATATTGTAAAACCGTCCATCTCTCATTAGTGCAGATGCACTGAAATGCAAATGACGTAAGATGATTCAAATGCTCCACTTTAAAAATATAAGAGCTTTATTTTTAAAATAATGTCACTGTGCAATATCAGTATACTGTGACAGTGTTGTGGGTAACACCTCTGGTGATCAGGGTTCTACTTTCATCACTCCATTTTCATCCTTATAATCAAACAATATCCAACACTATGTGTAAAGCATGAATTAATCACACCCTGCTGTGGTGTATTGCCATAACAATAGCAACTGTTTGCACTGAGGCAGAAACAACCACAAGTGAGGTATGAGCTAAGCAGATCTCCTTCATCTCATCTAACTAATTCATGGCCTAGAATCAGTCACAGAATTACTTTATTGTTTTTTGACTGACTACTCAGCAAAACAGTGAACTAACTCTAGAACAGTCAGTCAGGTAGAACCTTAATAAATGTCAAGTTTATTCTTTGTGCTTTGTTATGAATGCAGATAATTAAAGTTCACTGGTTCTTTCACCTCGAATGATGCCTAGAAATAAAGAAAAGATAATTGGTTTTCATAATTGGTTAAATAGCTGGTATAATTCCAGGGGGATTTAGTATGTATCAACATGGGATGAGTTGGTTCAGTGGTCCAGCTTGCTTTTCTAAAGATGGCAAGCACCTCTTTTTCTAACAATTCTGCACACTGGCTAAAGTCTGTGCTGCTCACATTCCCTTTTTAGGCAAAGTCCAGGTGATAGACATTCAAATATAACTAACATATCAGTCCCAAAATCAAATCACAAGAAGATGGCTCTCCTTAATACCAGAAGTCTAAACTATAAATCGCCTGATTTTAATGCACTCTTGTGTTTTGAAAGCATCCGTGTCTGTAGTTACAGAGACTTGGTTTAAATGTAAAGACAGCTCTCACTCTATACCTGGTTTTGTGTTTTTCATGTCTTCAGACTCAGTGGAAGTTGTGGTAAAGTTTCTATATTTGTCAAGGAATATATTACCTCCATGCATTTTCCTGGGGACCCAGAAATTGATCTAATTGAAATATAGATCACTCTAG
Source organism: Protopterus annectens (assembly GCF_019279795.1). NCBI lineage: Eukaryota > Metazoa > Chordata > Ceratodontiformes > Protopteridae > Protopterus > Protopterus annectens. The sequence continues at coordinate 94,888,903 of NC_056734.1, forward strand.
ACGTGTTTAATTATCAACTGATATCATACTCCTCAGTACCGTCTCTATCTCCTGATGACTATGTAAGAGTCCTCAGTGTTCTAAATTATTTCCTTCTTAACAAAATCGGCATTGATTTTAACTGTCTTTCAATAAACTGGGACATCTATACCTTCAATGTAGAATATGCCCAAAATTCCTAGACTTAATAAACAAAAGGCTCCCGAGCTTTTCCCGACTGGTTCAAGGCTCCCGAGAGCACCCCAGCACTAACAGGTTATACTTCATACCATGCTTTCAGGCCCCAAAACTCGGAGAAAACCACAAAAGGAGGGGGAGTATCCATATTTATCAAAGATACCCACACCTCCAGGTTAGTGGCACTGCATGAAGCATCGGCGACCATCCATGTGCAACTAACAGTGGGAAACACTGCCTTTCAGTTTGTAGCCTGCTACAGACCACCCTCTCAAACACAGGAACCTCACTCGGCTTTCCTGAGAACACTGGAGAATATGAAGGTCTCTCCAAACACTATTATATTGGGTGACTTCAACTACCCAAACATCAATTGGGAAAACTACTCAAGCCCAAACACCCACGCCCAACGGTTCCTAGAATTTATAAACTCAAATGCTATGGAACAACTGGTCACCACTCCCACAAGAGGGGAAAACGTATTGGATCTGGTCATCACTAACATGGGGTCTCTATGTTCCACACCAGAGGTATACCCCTCACTGGTAAGATCAGACCTTAACAAATCTCACTGGACATCCATATTCCATCCCCACCCCTAGCCAAGGAAACCACGGTGAAGAACTTCTCAAAAGCAAACTTCACACTTCTCAAAACTGAGGTGGAATCCTTCAAAGCCCCCGGTCCAGTGGAAAATACGGCCCAAAATGCAGAATCCTTTACAAAAGCATTCTATGGACACCTGCAGGAATGCATGGAGCATGCTATCCCAAATAAAACCAAGACTCACTCCTCCAAAGGCAGGAGACCTGTCTGGTGGACCCCGGCCATAATTAAGCTATACAACAGAAGGAGAAAGCTACTACATGACAGAGCAAAATCCCAAAAAGGGAAGGCGTCACTGATCAGTACTAGCAAGAAACTACGATCCCTCATAAAATCATCTAAGGCCAGCTTCGAAAGAAAAATTGCACAAGACACTAAAGCTAATCACAAGGCCTTCTTTAGTTATGTCAGAAACCTGGGAGGCAACTCCCAGATATGCTCTGAGTTAGTGCAAAATGATAAAAAATACACTGAACCCACAGACATAGCCAACATCCTGGCAGAAAGGGTCAGTGCAAACTTCTCTCCCCCTACCCCCCCAAAAGAGCAAATGCCTATCCCAACAGAGTATAGCCTTCCTGAGATCACAGATGCACAGGTGAGAGCTGCCATCTCCAAAGCAAAAAACACAGCATCAATGGGACCAGACGGTGTCCCAGGCTGCGTCTTACATGAGCTCCAAGAAGAACTAAACCCTCATATAAAGTCACTGTTCAATCTCAGCCTTACTACAGGATATGTACCCAAGGAATGGCGTACAGCAACAGTGGTCCCACTCCACAAAGGTGGTGCCACAACAGACCCCAGAAACTATCGCCCTATAAGCCTGACTAGCCTGGTCTGCAAAGCTATGGAGCGTATCATCATGGAAATCATAAACAAAGGCATTGGGAACCTCCAGATACCGGATCCTACCCAATTCGGGTTCGTTAAGGGCAGATGTTGCCTCTTGAACTTGGTCGACTTCTTTGAAACAGTTACCAAAGCCATAGATGAAGGGAAGGTAGTCCACACAGCCTACCTGGACCTCGCAAAAGCCTTCGACACAATACCCCACTCGGGCATCATAAATAAGCTCACCAGATTAAATATCAACCCCTATGTCACAAGATGGGTTGCAAACTGGCTCAGGGATAGAACCTGCATGGTCAGAATAGCAGGTGCCATGTCAGACTCTAAACCAGTTACAAGTGGTGTCCCACAAGGCTCAGTCCTGGGACCTCTCTTGTTCGGTATATATTTCTCCGAGGTACAGGCTAACATGGGTGGACTATGGCTGACCAAGTTCGCAGATGACTGCAAACTGGGTGCTGTAATTGACTCTCTGGCTGACACAAGCATCCTCCAAAAGGGTCTCACAGAGATGGATAACTGATGCCAGAGCCATGGCCTAAAGCTAAATGCCAAAAAGTGTATAGTCATCCCCTTTGGGAAAAACAAAGTGCCCACAAATTACCACATAGGTGGTAATCCATTAAGTACGGAAGAAGTAATTAGGGACTTGGGGACCCAATTAGATAGCAATCTCTCCTTTGACAATCACGTTGCCAAAGTGGTTAGAAAGACCTTCTATATAGCCCACCTTATCATGAAAGGGTTCACATCTAGATCAAGAGAGGTCATTGTGCCCCTCTACTCATCACTTATCAGGCCCATAATTGAGTACAATGCCCCGTTTGGGTTGTACCTTACCCGACACCTTCAGCAACTGGAAAGACCCCAAAAGTATCTCACCAAGAGGATCAAGGGGCTCAAACAGATGCCCTATGCAGTTCGGCTAAAGAAACTCCAGCTCTATTCAGTTGCGTACCGCCTACTCAGAGGCGATCTGTGTCTGACGTATAAAGCCATGTCCAACCCAGAATTAATGGACATGCTTCACCTCAGGAAATCCAAATCCCTTCGAGCTACATGCTCCAGGGACTTGAACCTCAGCACAGAAATAAATAGGACATGCTTGAGGGACAGATTCATATCCCAGAGGCTCACCTCACTCTGGAACAAAATCCCAATCCATGTTAGGCAGAGCCCCTCACTGACCCTCTTCAAGAGAAATCTTGACGAGTGGATGGGAGATCGTAAGTTTACTCCTGGGATCTCTTCTGTGTCCCTGCTTGACAGAGATACAGTAAACTAACCTTAAAAGGGCTACCTTCTGTGACCTACTATACAGAGGCACAGTCAACTAATCTAAAAGGGTGGTGAAAGCCAAACACACTCTGGCTAGGCTTATAAATGCCCTAGGGCAGATAGCCTGGTATCAACCTATGAACCTATGAAAAACTCCCGTGAGCAGTTGGTAAAAAAAGAAAAAAGCTATTAGAATCTCAAGCAGACTGTAACAAATAATGCCACCTCTTGCACTGCTCCTCCATGCTAACCTCAGCCTGCTCTATGACAAAATATCAAAATTCACTCATGACTCTACTCTCTAGAAAAGAGTAATAGAAATAGAGGATGTAGATATGGTGGTACAGAATGCAAAATAAATATAAAAGAAACAATGCTAGTAAAACAGGAAAGTAAGAAGAACAGAGCAGGAATAGAAAGAAGAAAACAAGTCTGACAGACATGAGCAAGAAGAAAGACAAATGACAAAATATGAGAACAGTAAAAGGTAATGAAATACTATAATGTTCACAGGGCCAGGATTGCCAAAAGGAAGAGAAAAAAGGGACTTGTTTATGTTTTCTTCTATGCAAACAATATGAAAGGTGATCTAAGAAGGATGGTAATAGTAAAGTGGTTAAAAATGAAACAAGGCAACTTATATTTACAGAATACTAGAATTAAGAATGAAAAAATGGGCAAGGACAAAGAGAGCTTTTGGAAATGGGTGAGCAGCAGGTTTGGTCAGTGGAAACTGAAGAACACACACAGGGCTAGCAATTTTACTTAGGAAAACAGAACTAAAAAGTGTTAATATAATTACTGAACTGTGGAGAGATGCATGTCTAAATTTAGAAAAGGAAATATAGGGCTTAGGAAATCTAATACATATACACCATGTACATTAAAGGGAAGAAAGTGACTGTTTAAAAGATTAGGCCTTATTTACAAGATTGTAAATAGAATTTTGGATATTTTGAAGTTTTTAACACAGATAGACAACAAAGGTTTGATGGAATCACTGTCTGTGTGGAGTTTGTATGCTCTCCCTGTGCTTGTATAGGGTGTCTCCTATTATAACATGTTTCTGATAAATGTGAGGAAACTGGTGACTTTAAACTGCCCATACATATTACATTCATCCTTGCCTTTAAGGTCTAGTTAATGGCTGAAAGGGGTTTGAGATGCCTCAGTTCATTTAACTGGTTAATGAATTAATAAAATAAATGAAAACGATGAATACAGTCCCAGTGCTTAATGGTTATCTAGGAAAGTTAGCATCACTGAAGGGGGGCCTTAAGCAAAGATGTCCAGTGAGTTTCACTGCTGTGGATATTAATTTAGGGATAAAATAAGAAGACAGAAGGAGAGGGGGTTGAGAGACTCTCGGTTTCCCACTATAATTTCATATGCTAGTGACACAAATGAAAAATATTGGCCAACCTAATAAAAGTATTATAAGAGAAAGTTGGATAAATCAAATTATTAGTCACAGAAAAAGAAGGGGTAGTAGTAGGAAGGATGTTACAGAGGAATAAAAATAAAAGTCGAACTTATGTAGGCACTGAAAGACCAGTATGAGAATACCCATTCCTCTGCACACATGCTTTGGAACTGATTATGTACCAGGCAAGCTGAGGTTGAGTTATTTGTAAGGGTACTTGATACGTCATCCACACACAAAAACTGTCCTACCTTCGGATGGATGGTGACACAATCCCAGGTTCTTCTTTCTCTCTCTCTCTCTCTCTCTCTCTCTCCCTCTCCCATTACCATTAGATTTCACAGATCTGGAAGAATTAATAGACATCCAGGGGATAATAAGGCTTGAGAAGTAAGTGGGACTAGAGACAAAACATTATAAACAGCAAAAAGTTATGTTTGAAATTGAAAGTGATGTTTAAAAAAATAGAGAGGCACTAAGGTAAGGGAAAGAAACAGTACATGCATGGAGCCGGAATGTTATGTCAATTAGTTAAAAAAACACATACTTAGTCACTGTGATATACCAGCATCTTGTGCAGGACTAGTTCCATGCCTCATATCCTCTGCCTGCCAGCTTAGACTTTAGTTCATCCATGACTCTGTATAAGGGTGTTGAAAAACAAATGAATAAATGCATATAGTTGATCAATAGGGTCTATATTAAAACATCAAGGTGTAAAACCTTCGAATGTTCTAATATTGAACCCTATGGAGGGAAAGCTGAAAATATCGAAACAACAGAAACTCAAATTCTTTCCTAGGGAAAGATTTTGGTTGTTCGTTTCTGTTGCTTCGGTATTTTCAGCACTGTTGTGGAAAGTTACAGGTCGGGTTCAGGTAAATGTGCGATTGTGTGGATGTGAGGGTTAGGGCGGGTTAGGTGAGTTAGGGTTAGGGGGCGGGTGAGGTGAGTATGAGATAGTGACGGACCTTAGGGTTAGGGTTTCGGTTAAGGTAAGTGGATAGTTAGTGGTGTGTGTATAGTTTAGTGTAGGATTAGTTGTAAGATTTTAGGTGTATGTGTGTGGATTACTGTTTGTTTGGCTTGTGTTGTGTGTATGTGTTTTGGAACAGCGATTTGTTTCCCTTTCGCTTACATAGGGTCGATTAATCACCGTTCGCTTCTTTAAGCGGTCGGTGATCTAATATAGACCCGATCAATACAGTTCACATGGTATACAATTTGAGAAGACAAAAACAAGTAATATTTTACTCTGTGGTATAGAGGAATATGGAACTGATTCTGAACTATACAATCCTGTTTTGGCTGTTAGTCCATATGCTTGGCGAACCAATGCACGCGAGACACAAGTGATAAGACTACTCACCTCCATCAGAGAAGAGGAAAAGGAGAAGATATGCTTGGCATGCCCACTGCCTATTTTGACAAGAAATGGGACAAGTTAAGAGGCATACAAAGCAATAGAGTGTGTGTGTGTGTGTGTGTGGGGGGCTTGGGGTGAATTTGTGTCAATATGGAGATGGGTACTTCTTTTTATCTCCATTGCATGCCCATACATGTCTTCATATCCCAGCGTGTCAACAGGTTAAGGCATAACTTTGCAAACTAAAAGTTAGTGAAAGTATGATAGCACCCTGCACATTCATTCCTTTCCCCAGTTTTTGGAGATGCAGAGCAGGATGACTAAGAGTTCTGCTCATCTGGATAGATGGGACCCACTCAGTGAAGGGACATATGAAAGTGTTCTCAGCTGTCATAGGCCCGAGGAGATCAGAATGACTGGATAAGCAGGGGGGTCTGAAGTCAGCACTGGCCTACCCTGATAAGCTATACCTCAAGCAGGAAAATAAATAATTGTAAAAAAACCAGGTAGCATATGCTTTTTACAGTGGTATGATGTCTGACAGTGAATCAAACTATGGGGTGGGGGTGTCTACAGAAAAACAAAGAGGAATGGGCTGTCGACATGACTCATCCATTATTACTATTGCTTTTCACTCTCAAACCTAAGTTGTATTTTAAAAGTAATAATTAAAGGGACATTGACTTTGTAGCTAATATTATCAGAAATAGCTATAAAGTGTGGTAGAAGAAATGAGTGAATAAAAAAGACAAATCATGAGGCATTAATATGGTACAGCTTTTTCAAGAACTGGAGTAAATGGAATATAGAAGATGAGTTATAAGGAAAGGGCAGTAATAAGGGAAAATGTACAGACATATATATTTTGAAAAGTTTTATGAAGAACTAAGATATGAAAGATTATCAAAAGAAGCAAGGGGTATCATTAGAGAACTGCGGGACAATATTAGCAATAGTATCATCAGACATTTTATCTGGTTATTAATGCATAAGAAACTACTAGTCAGACAGCAGATGAGTTAGGAAAGACCGAATGTGTTTAACGTGATATATCAGGGGAACAGAAGGAACACAGCAACATGCATGCAATACTATAGCAGAGAGAAAGCATTTCAAATTTTCTAGAAGGGAAATTAGGTATAAAGAATTTAAGGAATAACATAATAAGTATTTAGTGTATAGGAGCTAAAATAGGTGAGAAATGTAGCAAAGAATGGGATAAGGCTGTACTGATTATTTTTTGGAAAATGAAGACAAACATACAGTCCATTTTTGTACAAAAAAAGAAAATGTGAAGACAATGCAGCATTTTTAGTTTTATTTGTTTACTTATTTTTATTTTATGACTATTAAAAGGAGAGAAATAGAATGTTATTATATGAGCAAAAGTCAAAATAGACAGTGATGTTAATTGGAAGGATGACTGCTAAAAGGAGCTAAAGTGTAATAAGAAATTCTTAGTTGGTAAATCATTATTAGTTATGCAGTTTGTGTTGCAGAATAGATACTATTCAATTATTTAACTGTCAAAGGAAAGAAAGAAAAGAGAAGTCAGTTCAAATTTCAAATTTTGATTTTATAATGCATTATTTCCTAGTGAGCTTCTTTTCTGAATATTGTGATTTAACGTAATCAGTGTATTTAAATAATTTCAGAATGGAAATACATTTGTAAGTAAAATATACAATCCATTTGCAAAACCTGATATCAATACTGAGACCTGTGAACTTCTGAAAATTATATATCATTTATCATATTACAGAGCAAATAGGCGCAGTCTGAGGTACATTACTCAACTACAAATAAACTTTGTTAAACTGATCTGAGTCTATTATAATAACCATAAGTAACTTGGTTGTGGCTGTTTTACACTGAATGAGTATCATAGCTTGATTGTTATAAAGTCCACATTTAATTAGCAATTCTTGAACTGATTAGAATGTATTAACTACTAAATATATTACCTTCCAAGGAGCTGCCTCTCTTTGATGAACTGAGCATTTCCAAATTAAGTGAACCATTTGAATTCATTATGAGAACTTTTTCAGAGTAAAAATTATTTAATAATTGAGTGTATTTTATTATCCTAGGTAACTCATATTAAATTGTATTTGAAGGATTCAAGTGAAGTAGAGACTTGTGATTTATTACATATTTAAGTACACATACTCAATAAAAACATTCAAACCTGATTCCAGTTCTCTTCACCCATAAGATGACCAGAAATGTTTATTTTTTTTTAAACCTGTCTGTTAAATAATACAGTCTGAAGTGAGGTACTTTTAAACCCTCTTTCACAATACAATTAATATGTTTCAGTAAATTTACTAGCCACTTTCACTAATTAATATAGCTATCAGACTCAGCACATCTATACTGACTTGCAAATTACAGAGTCAATAAAACTGTATTGTCACCTTTTCAAGATATCTTTACCAGTACTTTAAAATCAATCAATTGGAAACTACTAAAACAACTTACACTAGATGAAGCTGTATCCTTTTTTAATAGCACTTTCCTAGATATACTCAACAACCATGGCCCTGCTAGAATTAAAAGTTAAATTCAACCCATTCCTTGGTTAACAGAACAAATAAAGTTACTAATGACAAATAGAAATAAAGCTTGGAGTCATTGGAAAAAAAACAAAATTTACTCCAGTCTCCAAATTTACAGACAGCTTGGAAATCAGGACAAAAATAAGATCAAATCAAAGATCCTAATACACCCATCAGCAAAATACAGGTCATAGCCATAAAATATTCTGGTTATCAATAAACAAACTCATCCACCCTGGATGTACAACCAAACCAACTCCCCCAGCAGCCAACTTCACAGAAAGCACAACTACCCAATTCGATACTTTCTTCCTTCATACAGTTGCCACCCTCTTAAGAGATACAACAACTATCTATATACTTATACAAGAGTTTGTTCAACAACCAAATACAATTTTCATTCAGAAAATTATACAAACCTCCTCTATTGAAAAACTTCTCCTCAAAACTAAGCTTACCACTCTTGCCATGGATAACTCTCCTCCTGAATATATTGAACTAGCAGTAGATGCAGTAGCCTACCCAGTAGGCACTCTAATCAGTTGGTCCATGAAAGAGGGATGTGTCCCTCCGCTCTGGAAGAAATCCGACACGTTGCCACTTCACGAAGGTGGGTACAAACAGACTTTGCCATCTATTGCCCCATTGCCATCCTCTTCCCCCTAGCTAAATTATGTACTGCAAATTAAGTGATTTTCTTCTATACAGCACAGCTTTTATCCACATCACAGTACCAACACTTCACAGCTCAATTTTTGTACTGACATTAACCAGCACTGTAACTCCGGCAAACTAGTATCAGTGGTATTCCTTGATCTGTCCAAAGCCTTTCATAAGGTGTCCCATCCCAAGCTTCTTAATAGACTCTTCTGCCTTGGACTAGATAATCCTTCCCTGTCACGATTCTCCAATCACTTATATGACAGACCCTAGGCAGTCAAATGGACCACAGACATCTAAACCTTTCTTCCTATACCTGTAGGGGCTCCACATAGCTATGTCCTAGGACAAATCTTATTTAATATTTTCATTAATTATCTACACAAATAAAAACAAAATCTCTATACAGTATGCAGATGATTCAACCCCCCCCCCCAAAAAAACTCCTCTTTTCTCCTAAAACATTTCAAGGAAACAAACTCAATTTCATCATAATCTCTTCCAATAACACCACAAATGAAACCATTTCACACTCTATGCTGTTATGAATAGCAATTGGTGAAAATATGAAATCTGATCTCCACATTAAAGAAACAGTCAAACAAAAGCATCAGAAACTTGGTCTCCTCTACAGAATGAACCCATTTTTAATCAATGAAGCAAAAGTACATATAGTCACAGTACACCTACTTCCAACACTTCTGTACACAATCCCATACTTATCAGGCTACAAACCACCCAACAAAACCCACTAAAACAGTGCTATAAAAAAAAAAGTCCAACAGTCACAGCTAACTGCAGCTGCTTAGCCCAAAAAAGCTCCCGTAGTTAGAACTTATGTATGTATGTATATATATAGATATTTATTTATAAAATGCTGAATATTCTGCTTATTTTCTGCTGTACAACTATTTGAAAAATGTATTGCAAAACCTTATTTATTGTTTTGTGTAATTCATGTGGAGCTTTTTTCACACAGTCTCTGCTGAAAAGGGGCACTGCCCAGCTGGATCATCCTGATGAATGAATGAATGAATGAATGAATGAATGAATGAATAAACAAGTCAGGTTTCACACCAAACAATCTGACAATAATTATATATCTCTCCGGAGTTTGTAATTCAATGTGGCAGTAAAAACTTTAAAAAAGTGGGTCTACCCAAATTCTAAATTGCACACTGTGTTATCTACTAATTTTTCTAGTGAAGGTATTACTTGGATCAAATGTATTGATTTTATTTGATTTTGTTTAATAGAAAAGTCTGATTGGGCATTGATCAGCAGAGGTCTGGATAGATAAGTTCCAGAGTTACAATAGGACATGAAGCAGAATCATAAAAATGGAAACATGAAATAATACATGAAACAGAATTGTAAAACAAGTACTTTAATCTCTTTTCTATTTATACTGGGATGCATCTATGATGGCCTCTATCCCCATAATATTAGCTTGGGGGTGCACAGGACTGGGGCTCCTATATGTGGGGTGTGGATAAGCACAGTGCCCATATAAAAATTGTTGATGAGTAACCTGAAAAGTCTTCCAGCTATGATCACGTGGAAGAAAATGCAACTGGCAATGATAAAGTCAACCAAAGCCAGCAATCAAATATGTTATTCATTTAGGAAGGTAGAGAGACCTCTTACCAAAGGAAAAAAAATACTACATTATCTTGCAATAAGTGCATTACATGACCAAGAACAAGTGATATTAACAGCAGACTTAACACATGCAAACAACATGCAACATTAATCGATGTAATATGTAATATGTAATACTGTTTCCTCATGTCATGTTTATACAATCTCTGATTTGTTGAGTAGAACATGAAATAGGTAGTGCTCACTGATCAAGACTTGTTCTAACCCCCAGTTCTCAACACACAGAGCATACGAAGAGAGGAAGTCAATCAGTGGAGATGTATAAATCATGTCCACAGTGAGGGGCCTTTTCCCCAGTGTATTAAAACCACAGCATTTGAGTAACAGAATGATGTTGTATATGCCACACATGAGCACACAATAATGTAAGGGCAGCAGAAAATATACCAATGTGCCAAACTATTGCAGTCCAGTATGGAGATATCAAAATAAACTGTAAATCTCATAGGTCCTGCAAACAGACCCCCATATTGCTCAGCCACATTCAGTCAATTGCAGATGTGCAGGATACACAATGAGCAGTACACCTCATAGTGGTATACTGGGGTAAGCTGCTGTCACAGTACACCTCATAGTGCTATACTGGGGTAAGCTACTGTCACAGTACACCTCATAGTGCTATACTGGGGTAAGCTGCTGTCACAGTACACCTCATAGTGGTATACTGGGGTAAGCTGCTGTCACAGAGAGCACACGTGGTGGTACAGCCCAACAGTAGCACTACAGCAAACATGGCTAGATGTGTTCTTTAAAGGAAATACATGTCTAGACCCTCAGCCTACAAACACATGCAGCTGTAACACTATAAAGCAAGACAGATAAGTGGCATGCAGGAAAGCATTTAGAGGATAGAAAACAGAAAATGAAGTCAGCATGTCTCAGACAAGTCAGGGTAACAACAGGATTAAAACAACAAATGGACAAGAAGAAACATTAAGTAAGCAGGTGCAATGCATACTGGGAAAGTTACAACGGCTAATCGAGAAGCTAAGCAATAAATGTGTAAGACTAAATCAATGAGCAAAGTGGTATAAAGAGCTAGGTTTGGGGAAGGTGTACCAAATCCCCACATAAAAGCAGTGGCAAACACCACCATCCTAGATCTTAAGGTTGTAGGTTAAAAGGGGTAGCACAGGCACATTTTGCAAAAACTTGCATTCCATTCCTCTACTTTTTCGTCTTCTTTTTCATCATGGAATATGACACACTTCATCCCATCAGATTCCTCCTCTAGAATTCACAACCACTGATTTATGGTCTACCTGTCTTCTGACCATGTAAAAGGAGAGATGCTGATTGACTCCATTGGCTAAGACCTAGGTATACTGCAAGAACACAAAATTATAACTGTTATGTGCTCTTATCTAGAAAGAAGAGTCCCAAGAACATCAAGTTTTATAACAAATTATAAATAAATAAAGTTTAAATGCAGTGTGTGTGCAGACCAACAGTAACCATTAATGAGGGACAATAAGATGAATTTAAAGGTAGAAAGGTATTATTTAACATTTGCAACATAAAATGCCAATTCTTTTTTGGATTTTGATAAAAAGAGCTCCTGCACTATGTATATATAAATGCGCAATTATATTTAATTAGTCATGACAGCATAATTGTAAATGTCTTATACATATGCATGCAATCAAAAGCTTATAAAGATGTTTGACATCTTCATAACCTTTGTTGTTGTATAAGTGAGGAATTAATAGCAATGATTTATTATGTCAAAGACAAAGACTAGAATTACTGTGAGCAGTTGTATAACCGGCCTCCATTCATAGTAGAAAATTTGGGAGAGGAGGGGGTTTCCTGATAGCACTTCGATGTGGCCTTTTCTAACAAGTGATTTTTTAGGGCTCTTTTGAAGTAGGGAACATCATTACAACTTCTCACATCAGAAGAAAAGGTTAGAGGGTGCATGACTAGATGATGGCTACATATCTTCGAGCTTTATGTAACTGAATACACAAATTTGATTCAGTATACTAAAAAGTAAAATGAAAAAAAATTATTAAAAAAAATAACACTCTAAACCGTTATTTTTGAGGGAGATGTATAGCCTGCATCCAAGTAGATAGCAGAGACAGGCAGATGTAATTTTCCAGCAAACCAATTTATATATCTTGCTCTGAAGTAGTGAGGTCCTTGAGTTAGTATAGTTAGGAGTATTTGGGTTCATTTCCCACATCAGAGGTTGTGCTATTTGGCACCCTCCTGCAAAACACATCTTTATTTTATTTTTGTATAATGAAAATGTTTTGTAGTTAAATTAATTTGCAAATTTTATTCTGTCTACTGTAGATGTCTCAAGCACAGATATATTTCTTGATCACGTTGGAAAGCAGAATAATTTTTTATTCATTGTTCAGTTTCAAGAAACGTATTCTTAACTAATAATCAGATATAATTTTTTACTCTACAGTTATGGACTTAATGAAAACAAAGTCCTTTGTACTGCAGAATAAAATTCCTTAGCATGACAAATGTGTCCATCCTAGTTCTGAGTCTGGCGGTTGGTACAATGTAGACAAAATTACATAGTAAAATTGTCTTACACACACACACACACACACACACACACACACACACACACACACACACACACACACACATCTCCTTCTTGCTGTTTTATTAAAAGTTGCAATACATTTAGGTGCATTTAGAACCTTACCAATACTTCTTTTTTTATTTTTATTTTTTTTACTCTTTGCCCCCCCCACCCCCCCAGCCAATTGGCCCATTCATTCCCCGTAACTGGAGTGTGGGTCAACCAAGAAGTGCCATTAAGATAGACATCAGTGGTAGTTCAAGGATTTTCTGTTTTATACTGTACTGCTCCACTCAAATACTTGGCTTACAGAGCTTAAAGGGGATGTGCAATGGGCTGTCTGTTCTGATCAGCCCTCATTCCTGAGAGGGATGTTGCCAGCAAGAAGGCCCCCCCCCCCCGCCGCCAAGTCCAGGGAAAAGTTTCTCTCATCTCCATCACAGAAATCATGCTACCCTATTTGCTCCTAGAATTCCCACAATCCCCACCCCATAGGAGAGGAGTGAACCATGTCCCTTCATTACTCTCCCTCCTTGCCTGGCTCCTCCAGTGCAGGAGCTGGTATTCTACCTCTGATCACTCTGATCACAGGAAGGCTGTGGTCCTCTGTGTAATGCAGCCAAGCTAGAAGGTTATCAATGTTTCAGTACAGCTATAAAATGAAGACCATAAAATTACATTTTTGTTCTATTAATATACAAATAAAAATAATTTCTGTGCAGAATATTAGTAAAGGGACCTTGATTTTTGGGATTTTATTTTAAAATGAAACCAACTGACTGATTTTTTTAACAGCTGTTTCAAGAGCACAAAATACAAAGATATGGTACACAATACTTTAGCTGATAAAAGCAATTTGCTTCCTTTGTTTTTGACTGTTTTAGGTCTCATGAAGACAACAACTTCATCCTGGAAGGATATTAATAAATGGGCTCACTCCCTAATATTAGACCTCGCTGCTAAGGTTGGGCACTTCTTGTTACTGAATCAATTTGAATGCAAGAGTATGGCATAACTGGTCTAACCAGTCACTGGGTGTGTAGTTGGCTCTTTTCGTTGTTATGTAGTGGTGTCCATGTTTTCATTGAAAGTTGTACAGGGAAACAGATGCAGTTTGATACGGGTTGAATTGCACTGTCCAATGTAAACTAGTCCAGTAGCAATCTCTCAGTGGCACTGTATGAATTCTGCATGGGGTCACAAAGGCTGAATTAATTTTATTTTATATTTTTATAGACTGTTTCATACTGGAACTATGGACAGTAAATGGATCAGTTTACAATGGGCTTCACTCACTCCTTGTTTAGTCATATTGTTTACAATTTCCAATAAATTATACTTTCCACCATATTAGACATGACATCAGCTAACCAGTTTCAGACAATCAAGACCTAAGAGGAAATTCAATAAAGCCTACATGGATGGATTTTCCATGTAGGTATAGTGGTACATGGAAGTAAGCAGCCGTGTGATCCAGTAAACAGAGCAGAGGGGCATGCAGAAGCTTGAGGACACAGAAGTGTCCATGGCATGCAGATCACCTCATAAGCAGATGAACTGCATGCAAAGGAGGGTGCTGGAGAGATTCAGAAACCAGACAGACAGTCCTGCAGACCCCATGTTGGTGCCTGAAGTGTACACAGAAAATTTCTGTGCACAAGAAACTAAAAATGGAACAGGGGCTGTAAAGGTCAGAAATTGCATACTAGGCATAGGTATGTGCAAAACTATGCCCTGTGTGTCCAAAAAAGTAATGCAAAATAATGTAATAAATATTTTTTCAATACCCATATTACGTTTGTGTGGCACACAGTAGCACGCAAACATGGCAATATGCAAAAATAAAATATATTAAAAAGTATAAAAACTAAAAAGAAGAAATATGTGAGAATAATGCATTATAGGGTCCTGCATGGAGTATGTACAACAGTAGATTTCAGTGGTTGCTAAAGAGGCAGGCCTTGGAATAGTGAAGTATCCAGGTTGTGTGGCTGGATCTGTATGCAAATGAGCTGGGGATACTGAATAGAAAACATGAGCTACTGTGTCCGCAGATAAAATCTGTGTAGCAGCAGAACCATGTTGGTGTCCACAGAAGAGGTAGCTGACATCAAAAAGGGGTGCTGATTGGAGCTCACCAGCACCCGTTTGCACAGGATGCCTCTCAGCTAAAAAGGGGTGCGTGTCCAGTGCTTCTAAATTTTGTTCAGCTGTGGGGCACATGTTTTAGCTAGTTTGAGCTATGCTAAATGTGCTCATGCATGGGGGGGGGTGTCCAGACTACTGAGCAGTGTTTATCCCAGAGAGACAGGTTTGTACGCCACAACACAGTACTTAGCAGGGAAGGCAGTTTAAAAGAAGAAAACAAAAAAAAAGGAAATTGCCTGGGAAAGCCAATCATGTAGAAAATACTGATAACCCCTGTTCCACTTACACTGGGCCAGTCAAACCCCTCAATGATGTATCTGGCAGGTGGAATGCATCATAGTTATCCAATCACATAGGCTGCATCTGCAACAGAGCACTATAAAGTATGCATACACCCTACAATCTGATTTATCCCCCATACTCTGGACAACTGGAGTACAGACATGAGAATTTTAACAGAATGCTAGGGGCTGCTACTGCTCTGCTACATCTGTATGTGTTAGAGGCTGAGGTCAGTGCTGATGCTGCCACTGACAATAGGCCTAGACTGAGAAGGAGAAGAGTGTTCAGGCCCAGGGTAACCTTCCAGGAGCTACATGAGCTGGAGATTGTAGAGTGCTACAGGGTGGACACGGACATACTACAGGAACTCACTGAGCTCTGCTGCCCTCAACTCAGAGACAGAGTCAACAGAGGGGAACCCATCCCAGTGGAAACAAAGGTATGTGTAGCCCTTAGAATACTAGCAAGAGGTACTTTTCAAAGACCAAGTGGGGACATGATGGGGGTCTCACAGGTATCTGCATCCAGGGTACTCCACCAGTTCCTGGCTGCCATGCAAACACATGCCAGTGAGCACATTTACTTACCCCACACCTCTAAGGAGAGGACAAGCAGTATGCATCTCTTCTATCATGTAGCACATTACACTGAGTTACTGGGTGCCATGGACTGTACTCATGTACACATTAGAGGACCACCCGGTGAGGAGGGTAGAGTCTACATCAATCACAAGGGGTATCACTCCATCAACTGCCAGGTTGTGTGCAATGCCCAGGGCATCATCATGAATGTGTGTGCTGGCAGCCCTGGCAGTTATCACAACTCCCATATCTGGGGCGCATCACAGCTGTAGAAGATGTTTGCCAGGGGGCCATCCCGTATGACCATCTACTGGGGATGATGACTATGCACTGGAACCGTGTATGATGACACCCATCAGAAATGCACACACACTTACCAATGAATGCCATAATGAAGCACATACACAAACTAGGAACATCATATAGCATGTGTCTGGGCTGCTCAAGTTACATTTCTGGTGACTCGATATATCTGGTGGAGCCCTGCAATACTCTCCAGCCACATGTGCACAGATGTTCACAGTATGTGTCATGCTACACAATATAATCCTGCGGAAACAGCTGCAGCAGGATCATCACAGGGAAGGAACACACAGCCCCCCACCAGTGCCAAGGTCCCCGCAACCACATCCACAGGGGGGCTCAGAGGAGGAACCCCCTGAAGCTGTCCCTGTGGGCAGATGAAGGCATGCCAGTATGCCCTGGCCTTGGCAAAGAGGCAACACATAGCTAATGCACTGACAACCTTGGGTCCAAGGGACTGACACCTTACTCCAACTCGCACACATAGTAAAAAGGCTGCCAACCACACCACACAACTGTACCTTACCATGTATTGACTGAGTACTGTGTGCATCAGACAGAGTCAGCCCTGAAAAGCAGGTGTCTCAACTACTGCATGCACAAGGTAAGTCACTCTCCTTTACAACAAATGTACATGGTACTAGACTATGGTAGCATATGTATTGACCTGCTGCATTTATGTAAGGGAATAGAGTGGGCAACTGGGCTACTTGCAGAGAACAAACAGCTGTGTGGGACAACAGGTACTCTGTCCAGCACTGACTGCCCTATAATATGCAGAAGGCCACAAGGCAGCAAAACCCATGGCAGTATGTAAGGGAATTGCCAAACAGTGGGGTCATAGGACAGACACATGACCCTCAATGCTACAGTCCCCAACCTCCAACACATCAATGTTCACATACAACTGCAGTAACAGAGTATGTTTGCAAGGATATATCAGCAGACCACACAATCCCATGACTACCACAAACAACCTGGCTACAATATGCAGGGGTCAAAGTGTATATGTCTGTCTGCTGTTGATAGTGTGAGGAATTAAACATCACTTTCTGGTGGCTGTTGTTACTTAGTAGGCAAAGTCCATGAGCATGGTTGATGATGTTTATGGTTCAAAGCTGACTGCACCTACAACTTTTGCATGTGAGGTACTCCTATGGTACAAGTCCCACACACTGCCAAAATGTCACAATCCGTTACTGCAAGAAAGCTGGACAAAGTCGGAGACAATAGAGGGACAGAGGGCCAAACCTACAGACATTACACATGCTCTGAGTAACTGAGAAGTGGCTAGTATAACAGTAGGTTGCAACAAGTCAGAGTAGCAGCAGGATGTAAAGGCCATCACTTGACTGTGTCAGTATGGACAACAATTCAGCAGGCTCCATGTAGTAGTATATTACTGGAAAAACACAATTGTATGAGGAACAGAGCAGACATATGGGGCAGAATGCTGGACATTCTGCAAAACATGTACAGTCAGAGGTGTGAAGACTGTCAACCTGTGTGTGATGTGTTACATTATGTATCCCAGTCACAGCATACCTACAACTACTTAGAGCAAGAAATCTGGACAAACCCATAAACAGTAGTGGGACAAATGCTCTAATATAAGGAGAAGGTTTAACTAGTGGCAGAGAAATGTAGAAAGTTCAAAGAATAACAGGTTGTGCAGTAACATAGGTTCCCTGGTGTGTATGGAGTCAGTAAGTGAAATGTCTGTCATCATTTCCTACCATCAATCTATAATGATTTGCCACTGATGTACCAGAAAATCACAATGCTATGTAAAACGTACCATACATATGATGCAAAACTACTATGTACAGTCCATTACAATCTGTACAGTCGATAGGTATCACTCATATATCATGTTCAGCACACAGCCAGAGAATCCCTTGGACAAAATATCAGGGAGGGCTGGACTGTTGAATTTATTTATTTATTTTATTTTACATTTGTTGACCGGGATAGTCCGACTGGATACATGTCTATTTTCAGTGGAGGCCCGGAGAGAAAAGCTCCAAAACACAATACCAGAGAATACATATAGCAGATACCTATTGCATATAGGTAACAGACACAGACCGAGCAAGCAGTTTATACATATAGTAGAAACTTAATACATATAGGTTACAGACAAAGATTATGCTAGCAGTTTATACAAATAATCATTTTTACACTAGAGTGGTTAGATTGAATAACAACAATTGTGAATGATGCACTTAAATTTAGAGAAGGCATTAGTCAGGTTTAGAGCTGGGGCATAACCAGTGTGTTTTAAAGTATTTTTTGAGATTATTTTTGAAAAGGGTTAGAGAGTGTTAGTGAGTGCTGAATCAGGTGCAGCAGCCAATTGGCTGCAGCACACAAAATCCTAGACTGGAGTGCAGGTAGATCTGGCCTGGAGTCACCTTGGAATACTGACAGTCACACCAGGCATGCTCCTACACTTAGCTAACTTGAGCCCATGTCTGATGTCTCCTCTGTCCAAACAACTGCTATGTGGAAATATGTCTGTGTATACAGACAGCTATGTATATATATCTATCTCTCCCTATACCCCTCAGACATGATCACCCTATTTATCAGTATGTGGCACACACCCATATATATATATATATATATATATATATATATATAGAGAGAGAGAGAGAGACAAAGAGAGTGCTACATAAATGTGTAGAGTGATGTAGACCCTCCACATACAGCTATATAACACTATTGCTTAATGCACACAGAGTTACATCTAAGTTGACATCCTTGTTTTTTTTATATACATATATATATATATATATATATATATATATATATATATATATATATATATATATATAGATCCCCTACACTACACCGATACACCACAAAGCCGACACCCAAAACACTGACACCAAAAGACCGACAACACACAATACCGAAAACTCACAAAACAGAACACCATAACACCGACACACAAAACATAAACTACACATTACACACAACTATATATGCACTAACCTTAACCCAAACCCTAACCCTAAGGTCCGACACTACCGCACACTTACCCTACCCGCACCCTAACCCTAAGTCTGACACTACCACACACTTACCTTTCCCGCACCCTAACCCTAAGTCTGACACTACCACACACTCACCTTTCCCGCACCCTTACCCTAAGTCTGACACTACCGCACACTCACCTTTCCCGCACCCTAACCCTAAGTCCGACACTACTGCACACTCACCTTTCCCGCACCCTAACCCTAAATCCCTCACTATCGATCACTTACCTGATCCGCACCCTAACCCTAAATCCCTCACTATCGCACACTTACCGAGTCATGCTCACATGTTGCCCATGTCGGTGTTTCGGCTGTCGGGATTTCACCTTGTCGATCATCTGTGCCGTCGGACTTCTGGCTTTGGTCTTTTGGGCATCGGCTTTGTGGCGTGTCAGTCTATTGTAGGGGACATATATATATATATATATATATATATATATATATATATATATATATATATATATATATATAAATAGATATAGTATCTCTATAAATATATATATATATATATATATATATATATATATATGGGTCTACTACCATAGATCGAAATTACACTATTTCGAAATATGATAGTAGTGTCCCACTAACGCGAAAGTGCACTTCAACGAAAGTGCACTTTTGCAAAAGTCACTAAGTCAAACAGGACATTTCCAGCACTGTGGTGCAATAGTGATGGACCTTAGGGTTAGGGCTTGGGTTAAGGATAGTGGATAGCTAGTAGGGTATCCACTATCCTTAACTCAAGCCCTAACCCTAAGGTCCATGACTACCGCACCACAGTACAGGAAATAGGTCCGTAAGTACTGCTCAGTGGAGGAAATACAATTTCATGTACTGTGGTGCGGTAGTCACAGACCACACTCTCCACAAAGGTAACCACCCTGAAAAACTTCTCCAAAGCTGATTTTGGACTCCTAAAAACAGAGGTGGCTAACTTCATGGCACCCATGCCATTAGAAAATAGCTGCATGACTGCCGAATCATACACCAATGCACTGTACGAACATGTACATAAATACATGGAACTCGCTATACCCAACAGAAGCAAGACGCTCTCCTCCAAAAAAAGGAAGCCAATCTGGTGGTTCCCTAATAAACTCTACAACAGAAGGAAGAAACTGTTGCATAAAAAGGTGAAGACTCAAGACTGGAAAAACTCCCTTAACAAAAAGTTGAAATCCCTCATCAAATCCTCTAAATCCAGCTATGAAGGCAGAATTGCAGCAGACACTAAAAACAATCACAAAGCCTTCTATAGTTATATCAAGAGCCTCTATGACAATGTCCAGATTTGCTCTGAGTTACTGCACAATGGTACCTCCTATACTGAGCCAACAGATATTGCCAACATACTGGCCGACTGATTCAGTGCCAACTTTACCCCTCTCTCCCTCCCTAAAAGACCAATCACAATACCGGAAGAATGCCAGGCACCAAGTATTACTGCAGCACAGGTTAAAAGCTGCATTGTCCAAGGCCAAGAATACAGCTTCCATGGGACCCAATAATATTCCTGGCTGTGTTCTACATGAACTGCAAAGTGAGTTGGCACCACATCTGTGTGCCCTGTTCAGTCACAGCCTCACCTCAAGCTTTCTCTCTACTGAAGAGCACACTGCTACAGTCATCCCTCTCCATAAAGGGGGAGCGACTACAGACCCTGGGAATTATCACCCCATTAGCCTGACGAGTCTGATATGTAAAGCTATGGAGCACATCATCATGGACCTGATTAGCAAAGATATAGGAAATCTCCAAACTTTGGTTCCCATGTTGTTTGGCTTTGTGAAAGGGCCTGCTCAACCTGGTTGACTTCCTGAGTCAGTTACCAGGGCTGTGGATGAAGGTAAGACAGTGCATACAACCTACCTCAATCTGGCCAAGGCCTTTGATACCATTCCTCACTCAGGAATTATTGATAAACTCATCAAACTAGGCATCAACTCCTATATCACTAGGTGGGTTGCAAATTGGCTCACAGATAGAACACACAGTGTGAAAGTAGCAAACTCCAAGTCAGACTGCCGACCAGTCACGAGTGGAGTCTCACAGGGATCAGTCCTGGGTCCTCTCCTGTTCTGAATGTACTTCTCAGAAGTCCAGGCCAACACAAAGGGACTCTGGCTGACCAAGTTTGCAGATGACTGCAAGCTGGGAGCCATTATTAACTTACCAAGTGATGCAGACATCCTACAGAAAGGCCTCACTGAGACTAATGACTGGTGTCAAAACCATGGCCTTAAGCTTAACACCAAAAAATGCACCGTCATCCCCTTTGATAAAAACTTAGTTCCCACTAATTACCACATTGATAGGAACTCACTGAACACTAAATGTGTTATAAGAGATCTGGGTACACATGTAGACAGCAACCTCTCCTTTGACCACCACATTGCCACTGTGGTCAGAAAAGTCCTTCTATGTGGCACATCTCATTACCAAGGGTTTTGCATCCAGGAAGAAAGAGGTCATCGTCTCACTCTAATCTTCCCTCATTAGAACAATCATTGAGTATAATGCCCCATTTGGCATGTACCTCACTAGATACCTGCAACAGCTGGAGAGGCCACAAAAGTACTTTACGAAGAGGATCCTAGGCATTAAACACATGTCCTACACAGACAGACTCAAAAAAACTCCAGCCATTCTCTATCTCATATCACCTACTTAGAGGCAATCTCTGCTTGACATACAAAGCCATGTCTGACCCAGCTGTTTTAGAAATGCTATAGCTAAAGAAATCCCAATCCCTCCACACCATATGCTTTGGAGACCTCAGCCTTATTACCACAATCAACAGAACATGCAGCAGGGACAGGTTCCTAATCCAGAGACTGCCCATGCTCTGGAATAGACTTCCCATACATGTCAAGCAGAGCACTTCATTGCCCTTCTTCAAGATAAATCCTGATGAGTGGATGGGTAATAGAAAGTTCACCCCAGGGATCACT
Organism: Protopterus annectens; assembly: GCF_019279795.1. NCBI lineage: Eukaryota > Metazoa > Chordata > Ceratodontiformes > Protopteridae > Protopterus > Protopterus annectens. The sequence goes on from NC_056734.1 coordinate 94,911,342, forward strand.
CCAGTGGCTCTACTTGACAGAGGCACTGGGAACTAACATCAGGCGGCAGGATGCCAGGGCATTTCTATGGGCTAGGCTTATAAAGGCTCCAGGGCCATTAGCCTAGTACACATCTACAGTGTGAACATATGAACCTATATGTTTGTGGGGATGCGCAAATGTCCACAGCTACACACATAATACAGGGGTTATCTACACCTACACACATAACAGTTGTCTCATGGTAAAACACCACGGCTGCATAACGACAGAATCCAACCAAACACAGAATCCTGTGCCTGTGGAATGCTACCCTGTAGACAGACAATGGTGAGCAGGTAGTGTAATGTGCAATGGCTTCAAAGCGGGACTTGGACAGGCCATATTGTCACTGGCAAATTGCCCACCTAGCAAAGTGCAAATGGCCAGAAATGGCGATACTGGTAACCATACACACATAGCAGGGGTATTAACAGATACACCACTGCTAGGACACTAAATACAATAACAGCATAAAGCAGGTTCACTCTACAGGCCACACAGGCTGCGTAAGACAAGGCCAGTTTGCTTAGCCCACAACTACTGTGGCTGCAGCCACCTGTATACCACATGTAACCTGTGGCACGTGCAATTTGTACTGCAAGCTGCAGTGTGTAATAATAGGTAGGTAGGGGTTCAAATCTAACAGCAGCAACCTCTTTTGTGTGTGTGTGTGTGTGTGTGTGTGTGTGTGTGTGTGTGTGTGTGTGTGTGTGTGTGTGTGTGTGTGTGTGTGTGTGTGTGTGTGTGTGTAGATATTTCCCTTACAGCAGCACAGACCTGCACAACTGGTCTATCTCTGTGTAATGCCCAATCATTTTATGGGCCTGTGACTAGTATCCTCCTCAACATTGGCCTCCCTGTCAACACCTGCTGATGTCATGCACCTTAACAGCAGTGGCTGACAATGCCGAAACAGATAAGCTCCATGGCGCATGTGATAACTACGTAGTGCTACAGTGTATACTAATAGATAGGTAGGGGTTCTAATATCACTAAAGGCAACTCTGTGTGAGTGTGAATATAGTCCCATGCAGCAGTACACACATGGCTATATGGCTGTGTAACTGTCATACATTTTACTGCCCTGTCACTAGTTGCTGGCCCTAAAGAGCCCACAGCTACCGAGGCATAGATACTATCCACCACCATATATTTGTATGTAGAGAACACCCAGATGACACGTATCAAGGGTAAAAGCCCTTGTCACAGGGTATGCATGCTGTCCTGTGCCACTGTATTGATGCCAAGTCTCCATAGCTGAGCCACTCAGACTCCTGGAACAGAAACATACACAGTTCTGTGAGACACCTATCATTCTGTAACACTTCTGCCAATCTAACATCATGCAACATAGGTACAGAAATTTTGATGTGTACTCATGACACATGCCAGCATACAGTACCTGCCATGCCATAACACTACCACACTAAAAAACACATGTAAAGTAATATAGTCACCCTGTGCATCAGATACATATTTGCATGTCCCTGCATCGATGGTATAGATGACAGGGATGTGGCACAGGTATCATCATATGCACAGGGTGTGGAGAGGAGGTGCCAGAGGCCTAGGCTGTGCCAAACAGTTGACAGCATGTGTGTGAGTCAGGAAGGGGAGTTGTTTAGCTGGGCCATAGAGAGGTGCCATGTGTGTCTGTTGGTGACCTGCATGTGACAGCGATGTTCAAGTGTGTGCATGTACACTCAAGCCAATTACTAGCCCTACACATGTGTATGTTGGACAGCTGTGGAGCATACTTGGCAGAGTAGACAGTTCTCCATCTCCAGCCATGAACATGGAAACTGGCACTGCCAGGAGTAGCACTGGCACCACTATGCCCAGGGTCAGATGCAGTACTATTTGCTGACAGTGACTGGTGTCTGCTGGGCCCGTGTCCCACACGGGACTGCCCAGGACTATGTGCCCATGGCCTGTCACATCATGGTTTGGACTGCACACTCCCTTCTGTAGTGCTGGAGGTACTGCCACTATGGAAGCGTGCGGGTGCATGGCCATGTTGGACTCTCAGCAGATGGTGTTGCTGACCTACATCCATGTGTCCGATGCCCTAATCCCACCAGATGTTCTAGCACAGACAACATGTACTCAAGGGCTGACAATGTTTCACTCCACTGTCTGTCCACTGCATCAGTGAAACGATCCATGGCATCAACAATGTGGTGGAGGGAGTCACAAATGTCAGACTGTGATGCATCCATGATGCTGAGCATCCGTCTGGTGTTGCATTCGGAACATGCCTGTGCCTCCATGATGGACCGAAACATGCGTTGAGTGAGCCGTGATGTGACACATGTGTCACCCCTGTCAATGTGCATGTGTGGGACCTTGCCAGCTTTCTAGTGTCTACACTCACTGATGCCATAGTTGCCACACTCTCCTGTTCGATATCGCCACACACTGACTGTCTAATATCTGTGGCCGCAGGGGACTGGGTATGCGCGGGCATACTGACTGACTAGGGGAGGAAGTGGGATGTCAACTCATGGGACAGATTCAGCCCTCAACAACCCCATCTGTGCCTCACAATGGCCACCATCATCATCATAGTCCGATGAGACACTGACATCAGGTTGTGAGGGGGACACACTCCAACCCCCACGTTCACCTGTGAGGAGGAAGACAAAATAAGTACATTACTACCTGCACTATTATGTATGGTAATCCACACACATACACCTACAAGTGAAAAGCCACAACTGCATTACACATAACACATCTTATTTCCGATCCCATGCACAATGCACAAGCAGACTACAACATACACAGACGAGACCGGCCCTTTATAACATGCACTGCAGATATGTCCGGATAATGTTGACAGTATGTGTGATAAGCAATACATTACTCTATGTGATAAACCTACACCTAAAAACACAGTGCACCCGTCTTGATAATACTATGCAGTTCTAGTATCACTGCCTCAAGTATGTAACATCTCCATATTGTGTGTGAACAAGCATCTGTGAGTGATTGCCTCCTGTTTAGCAGACTGGGGTCTATATTATAATCATGAAAGCTATCTTTTGCGAATACATGTTCATCGACACATAAACGTCGAAGAACGAGAACAGTGAAGTACCAAAACAGCGAAATGGAGAATGCCAAACTCAATCCCGGAAGTAACAGTGCCATACGGGTAAGGTAAACTTAACTGTACAAACATTACCTAAAACACTTTTTCAAATGTTTTTGCCCCTGCGCCCCCCCACACCCCTCTACTTAAATATAGCAACTCTGAGACCCCACTACAGTGGAGAAAAGGATTCATTTCCTCATCCCCATGATCACCCTGCTGGCCAAGAAAATCTGTTCGGCATTCTCCATTTCACTCTTTTGGTACTTCGCTGTTCTTGTTCTTCGACGTTTATGTGTCGCTGAACATGTATTCGTGAAAGACAGCTTTCGCGAGTATAATATAGACCCAGCAGACTGCACAGACCTTCTCAAAAAGAAGTGCAAATGTGTTACCACTCCTGCAGATGCACAGCTGTGATTACCCATTCAATGCACGTCAGTTAACCCTTCCAAAATTGAACATATAAGTATTGTAATCTGACTAAGTATAACAGTTGTGCCTAGGGCAAAATGTCAGCCGTTAACATTCTTAGCGTATATACGATACATACAACAAAAGTAGCACACTTACCAGGTACAGAACCATGGACTCCAGCCACACCTGACATACCTATGGAAATGTGAGAGAGATGTACTGTCAACAATAGCAAATGTGGCATTGTTACAGGGTAATATGTGCATATAACAACATGTAGCTAATGTGATACTGCCTACATTGCTGACATTCTAAGTAAGTGCAGACAACTGTGTGTTAAAACCAACCCCCCCCCCCAATGCAGATAGACTTGATGCCTGTGTACAGATATGCAGAGGCTGCCACAGTAACTGATACAGTATTTCAGTGATGAACACAGAAAGCTTACCTGGATGCTCCTCTGCTGTGGATGCTGTTTCCCCCACCTCCACAATGTATCAGGTGATGGATGCTTGGGAGTTGGTGGTTGTTCCCAGGTTTGCCAGGAATTCCTCTGTGGCTGAGAGTGGTTGTTCTGCTGCAGGCCTTCCACCAGTGAAAGCATGGTCGCTGGTCACAGCAACAGCCCTTTGCCGTGCAGCACTGACCATATCTGTGGCGCAGTGTCAGACGTGCTCGTAGGTTCTGTCCTCTAGCCATACAAGGTTGACTGATGTGATGAGGTCAGCCCACAGTGCTGCATGTTGGTCACAATTGTGGTAAGTCCTGGACAACAGAATGTTGTGATGCAGTCTGAGGCCATCCAGGATGACATTATTTTCAGCCCCTGAAAATGGCAGGTGCCTCCTTTGATACATCTGTTCTGAAAAACAACAAGAGGGAACACATCACATGACCACATACATTGATATCCACTATGTACAGACCCTGCACATCAAAATTGCCCTGCACTATCTATTGCCACCTCCCATGCCATACCTCACAGTCTATCAACACACTATGTATGTTGCCATCACCAACATAGTGGCAATACCAGTTGTGTCCCTTTGTGCCATAACAGAGTGTGCTGCATGTCTCCACTCCAATCAATGTTGTCTACTGTGGTGTGTCCCCTGTGGGAAAAGTCCCACTACTATCTCATACGGCCACTGTCAGAAACATAGGTGTGTGTTATTACAAATATATGGAGACAGTCCAGCAACATCACTGTGCCACAGTGACAGACAGCAGTGTAAACCTGCTGTTGTCTATCCTCCTTGTAGTGATCATACTTCTCCAGTACACAGATGTTTGCCAAATGTGTATGTGTGCCTGATATATGTGGTCCTTTTGGCACAAACCTGCGGATGTCTGGCAAGTGGTTGGCCAATAATAGATGTTTCTTCTCAGAATATGGAGAATCTTGCTGCCACATGCCAGAACCCTCAGAAAACAGTTATGCTACAGTAATATGTATTACACTATTTGTACTCTTACTTTGTATTATCAATATGTACACTCTGTTGCTGAGGTTTGTTTTGTGTTCCCCCAGTAATACTGGTTAAGACCTGACTTCCTGCTGTAGCGGGTTGCCAGGTATGTTAGTCATAGCTTTCAAGCAATCACATATGAATGCTGACTAAACTGTGACCTAACCAGAGTACATCAGGGACAGACATAGACAACTTTACAATGTCTGAACTATTCCTGTATGACATTCATAGACTGAGAGGTGATGAATGACAGTACATCATGTTATATGACAGCTGTGTCCACCCTTACTTACTGTTGATATGTCTAACACATAATCCAGTAGAATTCATACAAGAGCCAACTGTTGTAGGAGGGAGTGAGAGGGCCACAGCTGTGATGTAATTCACAGCAGGCACAGTTGAGAGGCATGCCTGTAGCTGATGGACAGTAGAGTATCAACTTCATTCCCATAGATGTGCTACATGCCTACTGTTGTAATCCCTATTCCACATAACTGCATCCACCCTTCTGTGTCCTATTATATGGGGGCATGTATTACAGACCTGGTAGAGTAACGTAATCCTTTTGTGAAGAAATCCTGAAGAACAATGCTTGGTAAATCACAATCTGTCTTGGCATAGCAAGTTACAGACCTGTTTTCCATAGGCAGTTGCTTGCCTTTTGTAGGTAATGCTCATTAACAGGTAAGTGCCTGTGCACCAATCCATGACTCAGACTTGTTAATTGCATGCAGAACAGCTGGGTCGCACTTTCATTAGCCAATGACATGGAACAACAGTCCAATATTTAAGGCCTTCATGTTGCCCTTATCCCCTTTCTTAGTCTGTGAGATGGACATTGATGAGGTGTGGAGTTTACAGCATCTCACAGGGTAGGTACTAATACTGTCCACTTTTGAGGTTTATGAGGTATGTCCACAGTTTTCCATGCTATGTTTGGTCATTATCAAATGACTTTATGATTATCTGGCAGTTCAGTGTTAAACATTGTGGGTTGAGGTCACTAAGGGGGAAGAGACATGGGGGTGTCAGACATCATATCCATCAGAATATGCATGCTGCTGCAGTAGCTGCTGATCTATCAGCTCTGTATGTTTGTAGGGGCAGACTGTGGAACATGTCCCTGTCACTTGACCTTTGCCCTCAACCCCTTTATGTATGGGTGCTGTGTGGATCCCTTGTTCTAGGGGATTGTGAGGTATGGTAGGTCTGTGGCCGGTGGCTTAACATACAGCTGCATATGTTACAGGCTGCAGCTGCTGTTTTTGCCTAGGACTCATAGTGAGGAGTGTGAACACGGTGGAGGACAGCTGTATGTGTCACTGAGGGAGCAGTGTCAGCTGTGTTATCACAGCAGAGCCAGGGTGAAGGTATCCATAACATTCCAGTCGAGGCATGTGCTTAAAGTACATGTGTTATGTAACAGTGCCAATCAGACAGTAGTAGGCAACATATAGGTAGGCTATACAAATATGTGCAGTGTATCCCTACCTACAGGCCTTTCACTTGCTAACATGTGTAGCAGTTAATTCAGTAGCAGCAACCTGTTTTGGTTAATATTGCATGACTCAGTCATTATTTGCTGTATTCACAAGAATGTAACTGAAGTACAACACACTGGATTTCAATACAGGACTGTGGGTGGCAAAATGTACTGCATGCATGGCATTTAACAGACTAAGCTACTGAGTCACGGCTGCAGCAGGTGTATTTGCATGATATATGTCCATGCATACAGTCTGTGACACAGGAATTGCATTAGCATGTGTGCTCTGATGAGTATAAGCTGTGACACTCAAATGACTGCCATGATTTTCTAACCTCAGTCTTTAATAACTTACCAGAACTTTAGCTAACAGATACGTTTTTGTGAAACCATGCCAAAACTAGGAGGCACAACTGTGGACATTCTGCAACATTCTGTACAGTTGACAGCTATACCTGCTATCCCAGGCCTCACGTACATCCATTAATATTTATTTGGCACTGTACTGGTACAGTGTCTGCGTCACAGTCCCAAGTACACTGCCAATTTCCCCATTATATGTACTTGTAGTGTGTCAGTGGCAATCAGGATATGTTGGTGGAAACAGCTGTAGCAGTTCTGAGCTGAGTGGCCTAGTGGGCTAAAGCACTGTATTGTAGTTGAGAGGGGCCTGAGTTTGAAATGTGGAAGGGGTGATTATTTTGCAGATGTGCCTAACACTGTCAGAAACACATAAGATGATTAAGGCACTTTTAAGCAGTTTTAGGTGGGTTTGTGCGGGTTTACACTGCGTGCCGTGCCACACCACACCACTTAGCTCCACTTAAACCCATGCTAAAAAGAAAAAAAAAAGAAAAGAAAAAGGGGGTGATAGAAAAGTGGTGAAATGAGGGCAAGCAGGGGGGAAATCATACAGAAAGGCAGGTAGGGATGTGCAGGACGGGTGTAAGAAAGGACTATAGCTCTCCATTTCTTCTACAGCAACAGCTGTGCAGGTTTTACAAGAATTTGGAATTTGGAGTCTCACACCCCAGAAGAGGGGTGAGGAAAACATAAATGTGTTGATTAATTAATGTAATAATTAGTTATGTCCAGTGGACATGTGTGCAAAATAGAGAGCTATGTATGGGATGTTTTTTTTTTTTTTTGTGGGGCAGGGTCCCTTTTTTTTAAGGAGAGAGTGGAATGTTGGGGAAGGGATATAGATACATGTGGGGAGGTAAGTTAGGTAGGAAAGGTTGCATCTGCAGACAGACAAGACAGCCAAGGCAGCATACAGGGGCGGTGTGTGACACATGAGGGGGACAATGCCTTGGACATGGAGGGTGTTGTGGAATCAGAGGTCCACATGCCCCCAGACAGCAGCAGTGTGACTCAGCTTCCACCCATGGGCAGTAAACACTGCTCCTTCACTGCGCCAGAGGTGGCTGCGCTGGAGGCTGGGCACCAGGGCCGCCAGGCCCCTTCAAGTTGGTGAGTCTGCCCTCAATCCAGTGCAGGTATTGCTCATACCCATGATGAGCTATCCTGCGCACCATCACCAGTAGCTGATCCTGGTTGACAACTCCCCCTCCACTCCCACTCTCAGGGGGGCAGGCCCTGTCCCCTGAAGCGGTTCCACCTATAGGTGGTGCAGAGCCGGCAGATGGGACACCACCAGCTTGGATTCCAGACATGCTGGGACCCAGTGCCATGGCCAGCTGAGGTAGGGTAGGCGGATCTCCAAGAACCGGCCTACCCAATCGAGCTGTGGTGTTGAGATATTTCAATGTATAGGTTAGTAATGAACAAACCATTTAGTTAGTTATAACAGCATGCCAGAACATTGCAAATAACCCAGTAACATAACATTGCATAGTATATGGAACACAACAATAAGTAAGATAACAGTCAGTATTGTAACAGCATGCCAGTAACAGTTACAGCATAAGGACAACAACATAGGTAATTCAACAAGATATGTTTGTATGCAACCATTGTAATACATAACAATAATAAAACACAAGGCCTAACATAACATTTAGGGAACAACATATGTTAATAGTAAACCATAACCAATTTATAACAATAATAAATTATGGTGAAGATAAGGGGTGGGGAGAGAGAGAGAGAAATACAGTCCATTAATACCAGTATAGGCTATATAGTTTGCAACAGTACTGTAATATATTCTATAGGTCTGCCCTTCCTTTATGTATAATAGTGCCCTATAGCTGCAGTAGCATGTACATACCTTTCAAGCTATCCACATGGGACAGTATGGGCCAAGCAGTAACACCTGCAGGTACACAACTACAGAGGACTATTACATGTCAGGTGAATCTATATACCTACCATGTTGTACTGTGGACTGATGTCGTGTGACTGTGCTATTGACATTATCATGTCAATGATAGATCTGTGTTAGAGGGATTAGGCAACAGTGATTACAGTCTGTAACAGCGTGACAAATGAGAGACATGTATTGTGTACAGTACAGAGAGTATACGACTATCATGCCATCCTTGGCAGGAATGGGGTTAGACCATCAGCAAATATTCACGGGCACACCAGGCATACAGCCATACCAAGATTACACATTTTATTTAATGCATTAGCTTTTACTAGTATTGTACTTGTTGCCTTTATTTTATGACATCTTATCACATTCCTGATCAATGCTGTGAACACTCTTGTTACATCTGAACACAAAAATTATTAACCCATACCAAGGGCTACTGTACCCACTTACCTGTAACTCCTGTGGGGAGAACATCTGTTAACAATACATAACTGATTCAGTAATATTTACTAGTACCTGTCACTGGATTCAAACCCTGGTCTGTGTGTGACAAAATGAACATCAAACACAGCATTTAACAAACTGAGCTACTAAGCCACTGCTAACTATTGACTAACTAATATTTTCCTACAGCTCACCTGGAAACAAAAATATGACCTGGTATTAGTATTTCAGTTTTATACAAGACTACAGTGACACTTGAACACACATGCGTGAGATTCATGCATGACAGAGATACTATGTAAACTGTACATTAATACATAGAATCCAGGTGTACACAATGAACTCTCAGTGGGTGGAAATATCTGTGACATGTAGAAACCATGTCAGAGTACTGGGTTGGCTACCTGACCCATAGACAGTTGCAGATAGTATATTTGCAGTCTACAGCTATTAGAGTTTCATACTTGCCTGGAGCACCATATCTCGGAACAGGAATGCATATCGCTGAAATGCAATGGTTAACACAAGACAATCCTGATATACACAGTCAACCTTGGATGTTCCTGGTATTGCTGCAGATGTTAGTGCAGAACAAATGTCATTATGCATATATCTTGTAGTACAGCTGTAAATTTACAGTTAAGCATAACAATCTTCCTTAGCTAACCTTGAGTCACTTAGTGGTAGTCTTTGTGTTTGTATTTCAGAACAGATGTCATACTGCATTTCATGAACAGCCCTATTTACACACATATTGCAAAACACAGCTTTATTAGGGGTGTCTTCATGCAGTTATTGGTATATTTTCAAGTCTTTATTGCACAGCAATTGATATAATGCCAGTGTTGCAATACAGCTGTAATTCCACAATTATTGCAGTAGAAACTTTATTTCATTAACATTATCAGGTTTCATGCTTTAATCTTTATTGCACTATACTTGGCAGTAGTCAGTTTCTGCAGTATAGGCCTATGCCCATATTCATTGCAATACACAAATCTGTACTGTATGTACTTACTGGCAGTGAATGAATTACTCCATCTTGTGTATTTTACTATAGATTGCATATTAATCTGTACTCACCACACTCATGGCACAACCTGGCCAGGGGTCCTGCATGAGCCCCTAAGTTGTGAACTCTCTCTCCTCTGCAGCTGTAGGGAGAGAAGCACACCATTATGCATACGTTCATAGGTAGGTACTAGGCTATCGGCCCAGGGGGCCTACATAAGTCTAGCCAACAAGGTTCCCTGGCTTACGCCACCCAAGAAAGTTATTTTCCTGTGCCACTGTCGAGCATAGACACAGAAGTGATCACTGGGGTGTATTTCCTATTTCCTATCCACTCATCAAGATTTTTCTTGAAGAGTGCTAATGAAGAACTTTGCTTGACATAGATGGGTAGCCTGTTCCAGAGTATGGGAAGTCTCCGGGACAAGAATCTATCCCTCCAGCATGCCCTGTTTATTGTGGTGACAAGGTTTAGGTCCCTACAGCATGTAGCTCAGAGGGATTGGGATTTCTTTAGGTGTAGCATGTCCTACAGGTCTGGGTTTGACATAACTTTATATGTTAGGCAGAGATCACCTCGGAGTAGGTGATATGCTATGGAGTAAAGCTGGAGTTTTTTGAGATGGTCAGTGTAGGGCATTTGTTTGAGGCCAGTAATCCTCTTTGTGAGGTACTTCTGTGGCCTTTCCAGCTGCTGCAGATGTCTTGTGAGGTACATTCCAAAAGGGGTGTTGTACTCTATAATGGGTCTAATGAGTGTCGAGTAGAGGAGAACAATGACCTCTTTTTTCCTGGATGAGAACACTTTTATGATGAGGTGTGCCACGTAGAAGGACTTCCTGACTACTGTGGTGATGTGACTATCAAAGGAGAGACTACTGTCCACCTGAGTCCCAAGGTCTCTTATCACACATTCAGTGTTAAGTAGATTGCTGCCTATGTGGTAGTTCATGGGTACAGAGTTTTTACCAAAGGGGATGACACTGCACTTTTTGGCATTGAGCTTGAGGCCATGGCTCTGACACCAGGCATCTGTCTCAGCAAGGCCCTTCTGTAGGATGTCCACATCATTTGGGGACTTGACTATGGCTCCTAGTTTGCAGTCATCTGCAAACTCCATTAGCCAGAGTCCTTCTGTGTTAGACTGTACTTCAGAGAAGTAGATACCAAACAGGAGACGTCCCAGGACTGAACCCTGTCGTACTCCACTTGTCACTGGTTTGAGGTCAGATTTGGAGTCTGCAACTTCTACAGTGTGGGTTCTGTCAGTGAGCCAGTTGGCAACCTATCTTGTGACGTAGGGATTTATACCTAGTTTAGTGAGTTTAGCTATAATTCCAGAATGGGGGATGGTGTTGAAAGCCTTGGTGAGGTCAAGATAGGCTGTGTGAACCACCTTACCCTCATCTACGGCTTTGGTGACTGCGTCAAAGAAGTCAATCAGGTTCAGGAGGCATGATCTGCCTTTTACAAACCCGAACTGGGTGGGATCCAGAGTTTGGAGGTTACCAATGTCTTTGTTTATGAGTTCCATGATGATATGTTCCATCGCCTTGCAGACCAGGCTCATCAGGCTAATACAGCGATAGTTCCCGGGATCAGTGGTGGCTCCCCCTTTGTGGAGTGGGATAACTGTTGCTGTGCGCCATTCAGTGGCACAAAGCCTGATGCAAGGCTATTATTGAACATGGTGCTTAGGTGGGGAGCCAGTTCATTCTGAAGTTCGTGTAAAACGCAGCCTGTGATGTTGTCCGGTCCCATGGATGCTGTGTTTTTGGCTTTAGAGAGTGCAGCTTTTACCTGTGTAGTTGTGATTACAGGGACTCTGCATTCTTCCTGTATAGATATGGGCTCTTTAGGGGGTGGGGGGTAAAGTTAGCACTGAACCTATCTGCCAGAATGTTGGCAATATCAGTTGGTTCTGTAATTTTCGTGGCATTGTGCTGTACCTCAGAGCAGATCTGGTGTTGCCATTGAGATTCTTGACATAGCTATAGAATGCTTTGTGATTGTCCTTAGAATCAGTGGCAATTTTGTTTTCGTAGCTAGCTTTGGAGGATCTTATAAGGGATATCAGCTTCTTACTGAGGCTGACCAGGGAGCTCCTCCACTCATGGGATTTAACTCTCTTTTGCAACAGTTTCTTCCTTATGTTGTACAGTTTGTTTATTGCAGGGGACCACCAGATTGGCTTCCTTTTTTTGGAGGATAGTGCCTTGGTTCTGTTTGGGATAGCACAATCCATGCACTCGTGTAAGTGCTTATAGAGTGCATTTGTGTAGGATTCAGCAGTTGTAACTGTATTGTCCATCTGCATGGGTGTCATGAAGTTCACCACTTCTGTCTTAATAAGCATGAAGTTGGCCTCGGAGAATTTATTTACCATGGTTTCCTTAATGGGGGGTGGGGGTCGGGATGTGGATATCAAGGGTGATTAGCTTATGGTCGGATTGGACCAACGAGGAGTTGACTTCAGGTGTGGAACACCGGTCACTCATGTTGGTAATGACTAGGTCTAGGAGATTGTTGCCCCTGGTGGGGGTGTGGATAAGTTGATCCAGGGCATTTGAGTTTATGAATTCCAGAAAGCGTTGAGCTAAGGAGTTGGTACACAAGTAGTTTTCCCAGTTAATGGTGGGGTAGTTGAAGTCACCCATTATTAGCGTGTTTGGTTGAACCCTAATATTTTCCAGTACATCAAGAAAAGAGGAGTGGGAATCCTGGGGCATGGTGGGGATCTGTAGCAAGCTACAATTTGGATTGCAGTTTTGCCCAGAGTTAGTTGCACTTGGATAACCTCGGATGCATTATGCTGAGCAACTAGCCTGGAGGTGTGGATATCCTTAATGAATATAGACACACCTCCACCTTTGGTGTTTCGGTCCAGGTATGAGTTATAGCCTGGTAGTGCAGGGGTGCTCTCTGCAGCCTTGAACCAGGTCTCAGTCACTACACAGATATTGATGTTCTCCATTTTAAGGAGTGCCTCGAGTCAGTGCATTTTGAGATTTAGACTTCTAGCATTGAGTAGCATTACTCTCAGTTTTTGCTTGCCTGTTCCTGTTACAGTGGTGAATTTGTCATTGAACCCTGCCTAAAAAAGGCACTATAGGGGTGGCAAGAGCCTTAGCCAGTATCCAGAATCCTAGGGGCGACAGGTGCAGGCTATCTCTGGCAAAGCATGTGGTCTGTCGACCATGTCATCCCAAGCAGGCAGATACTGGATCCCCTTAGAATGACACCAGAAGCTTAGCCAATTGTTGAAGTCAATAATTTTGTCCTTGTACTTCTGTATCATTCCGGGTGATGGCAGAATGCTACTCAGGGCTAGGGTCATACCTGCCTGGGCTACAAGATCAGAAAGCTCTTCCATGTCTCTTTTCATGTAGTACATGGAGGTACATCTGAGGTCATTCACACCAACATGGAAAATGACAGACTCATATTTCTACTTGTTGTGGAGTGACTTGAGTACGTTGGTTATGTGGCGGATCCTGGCACCCAAAAGGCAGCTGACAGTAACCTTCCCCTTGTTTAGCCTGGTGAGTAGGACATCAGTGTGCCTGACTATAGAGTCACCTATGACTAGTGTGTTGGGTACGTTGTTTTGCCTTATTAGTTGTGGTTGAGTGGCACACTGAGTCTGTGGACTATGTGTCATTTGGGTTGTGTTGAGGGATGGAGGTTGCTTGCGTTTCTGCTTTGGAGGTCTCTGTTGATTAGACAGATTATTATTGAGAGCCTCCACGAATGTTTTTGTGTTACTATGTGTGGATTTTGGTGGTGTAGATTTAGTGAGACTATGTGATGAGTGTGGTGTGGTGCAAATGTTTACCTTCTCCTCTTACCCGTCTATTACACATTCAGATTAGGTATTGGTAAAACAATGTTAACAGTACTTACGAACATGTGAGGAATTCCCATCCCGAGCATCATGGACCCAGGTGCCCAGAAGTCCCCTCTTCCACCACTTTAGATTGTCATAATGGTGATGGACCTGATCACCTCTGTGGGGATAACTGTTGCACTGGTTAGATTGCATGCCAGCCGGTCCCAGGCCTCTGACTTGTACTCAGATCCCTGGAACTGACCCTACAGCAGCTGGTATTCATGGTCTTTAACGAGGAGCCCAACCATGACCCTGGACTCCAGAATGCCCCACTGCTGTGCACGGAAGCGTGCACCCTCTCCAACACTTGCCGTAGTTGCTGCACAGTTCAAACTCCAACAATATATGCTGTATTCCCACCTAGTGTGCTTAATATAGCCTGTTTTTCTGCCCTTAAGCATCATTGGGCCATTTTTAAAACTGTGGCATGTTGCTTAGCACTGCACAAATCAGCTTAGCTGAGCTGAGCATTGCTTAAACTGGCTTAGTGGAGTAAAACCAGCTTAGCGCAGGCAAGCAGTGCTGAAACACAGATTGTTTTAGCAGTGCTTATCTTGGCTTAGCAGGGGTTATCAGAGCTTACTTAGGTGAGCGCAGCACATTATGATTTAAAAATAATTGGCATAATTTATATTTAGAAAATAATTGCTTAATTTCCCTTCCCCCTATTTAAACCCTGCACCTACTGCACATAAGGCCGTGACTCTAAGCATTGGCTACGTGGACATGGGGAATGTTGCTATACTTTTACATATACCTCTCAGCCAAGTTTAAGCACCAGTAAGCACCTCACTGCACAAACATGCTTTGATATGCTTAAACTTGACCTTTGGATTTATAATTAAATGCATCTGTATCGATTTTGAGATGTCTGGCACATGTTCATTGCTGCTCGGCGCTGTGCGCCACGCAACATAAAAAAAAATATTTAAATACATATACATACATTGCTTTGCTGCACTTTGACAGTGTAGCGTGTGTGTTACTCATCCCTAGACACAGTAACACACTCCCTACACTGATTCAGTAACCATGTTACATGGCTCTCCCTCAGTAACATGCTACCAAGGGGGAACTGCATTCACGGCCACGGTACCTTCCATGTAGGCTGTACACTATGCCTACATGGATTTTATTAAATCTGGGGGCTAGTTTGCTTACAAGTCCACTAACAATAGAGCAAATCTGCACCAGGTGTTTCACAGCACCTACATTTGCTATTACACATAACTTTCATTTTACATTTTAGATAGCTGATTCAGATTTCACTGATACATAATTTCAGACGGTAAAGCAAAAATTCATGCCAATAATTTGGCAAGTTAAACTGCAGGAATTTAACCATTCTATAATGGCAGTTATACCAAATATTCCTTCATACCACTTTTACTACTAAAAACTCCAACAATTCTTCAATATTACACTGCTACTCTTTCATATTTCTTGCAATTTCTTTGGGGTTTTTATAGTTCCCTTAACATTTCATCGCTACATCCCTGAAATATTCATTTTTAAGTATCCTTCTTATTTTTTTCACATCTGCTTTGTGATAAAGAATGTTGGTTTCGCAATTTTTCCCTTTTAACTAGAATTAAATTTATACATGCATAAACTCTACTCATTTTGATTTAAGATTACTTAATACAACAATAAATGTTAAATATATAAATGTATGAAAACTTCATAGACTCACCCTCAGCTCTAAAGAGATTCTGACTATTTGATTAAATAGTAAATACTTTTTCTCTTTGCAGGCAAACAACACTAATCATATCACTTCTGAGCAGTTTCACATACATTTGTGTTTCACATTCAATGGTGTAGAAACACAGACCAGAATGCACCTCAACATTTGTGTTTTCCAATAATTCAAAGCATAATACCATGAGCAAAACAGCAGATATTTTGATGATCTTCAAGTTCTTTCATATGTTTTGACAGTACTCAACCACTGCAATGCACCGCACAGTTGAGCATCAATGACTTTGAAAGTCAAGATAGACATTACAGTATTTATTCTCAGGAAGATCATTTGCCATCCTGCCGCTTTGACTGTTAGACAATGATGGTCTCTCATATACTTAATTAACAAATCTTCAGATTTTATTTTGTACATTTTGAGGTTTTTCTAACTTACAGATTGAGGCAATGTCAGTGAAAGGAAGAATATATTCAACAGTGGAAGCACAGATCCTAAAACTACTTATTACTGTATAGCAAGCAGATCAAACAAATAGTTTAATGGTGTTTTAATATGTCTCAACATTAATAATGAACTATATGCAAATAAGAAGTATTTTAATACACGTCTCAAGTGAAGCTCCAGGTTAGTGTAGTAATGTATTTTTCTTTTGTTGTAGCCCTATTTTTAACATTTTTGGTCCCTAACACCTCATAGCCATCACAACCTTTATTTTCTGATTACCCACTTGTTTATCTCCATCTACAGCCATCTGAGTATGCCTGAGGGATGACAGACACACATTCAACAATGATGTACCCCCATGACTGCACACACCCACTTTTGCTGAACTTCTTCAGCATTATAATTGTTAACCACCAAACAAATGTAAATGCTGTAATACTGACCTGCAGTTCTACTCATATAGGACCATCCTATTTAGTAAGTCAAAGTGTTTTAAAGATCAACCCTGGGATTCAGTAACACCTACACTAACTGTACACTCTTCTGAGTGAACAGACACCACAGACATAACTCATACCTTCTTCCTCCTAATTTTAGATTTCCTACTGATATTCTTGCAGCTTTAAATACTGACAGGGATTCATAAGGGTTACCATAAAGTGTAGATTACATGTACACTCAATGCAATTTGTCTGAGTGACTAGAAAGCACAGAAAATGCAGTAAGAATGTTATTGAATACATATCATGTGCACTGAGTGTAATCTGGCCAGAAGTCTTTTTCTAATAATTCTCTGAATTATCATTTGTATTATGTACTAAAGCTTGTACTATTTGACCAGTTGTAAACATCATGACTTATTATCTTTAAAAATAAAATACCACAGGACTGGCTAACAATCTAGTAGTAACTTAAGGACAGATTTTGGGCAGTCTAGCTATGATTTTTTTTATTTGTTTATCTGTTTTATTTAATCACACTTCATAGTTCATAAATGTTATTTCCATTTGTGGTTTCATCTGGAATCACAACAGTTTTGTTTTGATCAGGACTAAATGTGAAGTCTTGCCTTTAATCATAAAAAATGAACTAACTTTAAAATACTGGTGGTTAATAAATTCACTTACTCTTAAAAGAAATCTACTGGCATTGCATGCATTCTTACAACCTTGATGCTTGACAGGTCCCTTATGACTTTACTGATAGCATCTAAATTAGGACATTCAAATGTTCCTGTTTTATCTAGTTCTAACCTTGTTCTTATCTAGCAATATTTTGTTCAGAGTAATGTTTCTGATGTGTGACATATATCATTTTACCCAGCATTTTAAGCTGTTCCATGTTTCATGTCTCTTCTTTGTTTTCATTTTAGAAAGCAGCCTAAATAGGCTAAAAAAAATTTAAAATGTGTGACTTAAACACATGCCATTTTAACACTGGCATTAATAGTTGGTGCCATATAATTTTTCAAAAACATATGCATATGATCTGCTATGTCTTAAATCACAGATTATTTAATAATTGTCCTCAAATTATGACCCACATATATTTAAAAAAAAACCCGAAACATAAGCGTTTGATATTACAATGGGGCTATAGCAATTTATTTAACTAGTGTCTTGATATTTTGTGAACACAGAATACTTTGATTTCTAGTCATGATGTGTGTTTCATATGAGATGCTGCATAAAACACTGAGTGCACTATAGAGTTGTATAATACAAAATAGTACCAAATACAGGATTTTGCAGATGTTGAAATAACTGTGAGTGTCTAATTTAAAAGAACTCTGCTGAATTAATAAGCATATTAGTCTTAAACTATCATATATTTACTCACATATTATGTTACTGTTCATATACCAGGCTCCTCTGTGAAACAGTGAATTACTTCTGGATGAAGCTACAATTGGGCAAATCCAATGACTGAAGCTTTTGCACCCCCCCCCCCAAGTGGACAGCTTCACCCTTACACACCTTGCATACATATACTAACGTCATGGGTACAGAACCACAGAGAAAAGTAAAAGTTAAAAAAAATCAGAATCACTGTCAGCATTGTCATAGGAATGGCACCTGCAATGACTGCTTATGGGAAACACTAATCAATTATTTTTCAGCTTCTGCAGTTGTGATAATTGAGTTACAACCTCATCCACTTTGCACTGAACCAGTGGTAGAGAAACCCACACACAAACATCAGGTTAAAACTAGAAGCAGCTATTACTGTCCAGGCAATTTATCATTATTGTAAAGAAAACTCTGGTCTCTACTGCATGCTACATGTCTGGGAGTTACCTATGTCTCTTCCTAGTGGTTTAGTCAGTAAATGGGCTATCACAGCAGACCACCTTGCCCTTAGTGCTGTCCCAATTTGGATACACACTTCTAATGGCTCCCTGTAATTGTTCATAAATGACCAGAGGATGCCTGTGTGCTTTAACCATGCAAGTATAGGTAAGATATACCAAATGTCTGGATCCCCCCTTTTTTTGTTGTGGTGTTTGGTTTTAGTAAAGCAGCAGAGAAATGTGATAATTTTGATGATTTAAAAGCTATCCAAAACATTTACCTTGATGCAGAAATGAACTAACCATCCAAGATTGTGGAAGGTACTTAAATAAAAATGCAGTAACAACTATTATGATGCCATGTTTCCAGTAAAACTGTTTATAGATAGTAGAATATTTGATACTATAACTGCAAGTGATAAACAATTCTGTGGAGATTATTTTTTTATTCTTTTATTTTTTGTTCTAAACTACAAGAATGTGACATCAAACATTATTGTAGAAACAAACAGCAGTATAATATGTTGAGCTTGTGATGAAAGGAGGTACTGTTAGCACAGCTAGCTGGAATTTTGTAAATAATTATATGTCATTTGTGAATATCAAACTAATTTATATAAGATGATGGTGTTACAAATGAATTTGAACTGTTTGTAATGTGTATATCAAACTGCTCTGTACAGATATTTGTGTTAAAAAGGTATTTGTAAAGTGCTTGGGCTTAAAATGTATCCACAGTGTGCCCTACTGGAAGAGAAAAGAAATGTACATGCACTACTGAAACTGTTTAAATGTATCTGCTTTAACAGAGGAAACTAGAGGGTTAACCTGAGTCCAGCAAACATTAGAAAAATATTTGAAATTAAATCACTTTATAGGCTAGTCGCTAGGCCATAAAGAGGATATCACTCAGGTTTCACTGTAGCTAGAGACACAAAGTCTGTACAAGACAGCTTTCTGTATTGTCTTTGGGGTGAACTAATTGCTACTTTGGAAGCATGAAGGAATGCAATTGTTTTATGACTTCCAGCACCTTCCAAAGATCTGAGCAAAAGCCCTTTTCTGGGTATTTTTACAGGTAGATGCTAAGTAACTGCCAGCTGTGAGCAATGGGGGTTTTGCCTGGGAACTAGAAGTCAGATGACCAGAAATGATGTCTTTGTGCAAGCTATCCCAGCAGTAATGTTTTAGATATTATTTTGAGAAGTCTCTTAGTGAGACAGAGCATTCTGCATTCTGTCTTGGACCTGACAACAACAAAAAGAACCATTCACCACATCTGCCTTGCTCTAATTAAGTAAATTGCTAGGGTATAGTAACTCTTAGATTCAGTCCTGAATATAGTGAAGCTTAGTTATTTTTCTTTATTTGTGTGAGCCTGTACTGCAATGTTATTTTAAATATTTCCTGTGGTTATGAACTCTAATGTTACTGTGAATATATATTTAGTACTGTCTTGTTCTTTTATTATTTATTATTAAATATATTAAAACCTTTCATTGTGGCTGATTTGTGCAGACATATTTAAATTTTGAGAGTACTTGCATATGTATTTGGTGCCACTAAGTGGGCCACTCCTAAAATCCTTGCTCTTGGTCAAACTACCATTTGCATTAATATTACACATTAAGATTGGACATTCTTTGTTAAGGGCCCTAAAGTAGCTGATAGGGAGTGACTGCTAGCAGTAGTAACTACCTTATAGTCTGGGCATAAGGGGGCATAGCTAGTAAACCTGTGCCAGCTTTTCCCAGGTGTGTATGTGTGTAAATCAAACCTCAAAGAGTATGTGTGTCAGCTACTTGGGCAGGGAGATGAAGCACTGGTTCAACAGAGAGGGGTGCTGGAGGTCTTAGGTAATATAGACTCACAGTAGGCAGCATAGCGACTGCAACCTGCTGGAACTGTAGAACAGATTATTTTGGCCATATCTATATATACTGGACATTCTCTTGGGAAGAAATGCGTTAAACAGTAGGATCATATTTTCCAAAAGCAGTAACCTGGTCATGGGAATTTGTAGTAGTAAGTATAGGAGTTAATGGGAACTATCAGTCAAGACAGGAGACAAGGATTAGATTATTACTAGCCTTGGTTCACAAAACCTTTATTACAAGGGAATGGAAAAAGCCTGTGAAGATGAGGATAGAAAATGCATATCAAGACAACATGAAGCTGTTAAGGAGTGCTGAAAGACATTGCAAGCTACACACAAAAAAAATGCATAAAGCATAAACCAGATCTGTGGGAAAGGAACTATGCTTTTTATTGAGACTTGGAGTTAAGTAAATGTCAGAGGGAAGACATAACTGGCAGTAAGGAATGGCTGTGTTAGATTGCTAAATAGTTGTCAAATATATGATAACTTGAACAGGTATGTTATTCATGCTACAGCTATGAATAACTGCAAGCACAAATAACTAGCATCTCAGACACTGATGGTGAAAAAGCACTGTTATGGATATATTTTGAAAGGTAAAGCAATCATAAACTAAAAGAACAACAGAATTGTTACTCTCATCACATCCTGCTCATGTCTGGCAAGAGTGATGAACACATATTAGTGGAGATCTTAGTACTGAAGGCTTGCAATTCCTTTCATCTATTTCAGTACAGATGAGACAGATTTTGCTTACTATTGAATCATCCCTGTACTTTTTAGCCTGTGGTATGGCTTGTGCTTACAGAGTTTCTCCTCACTAGGTTCAACCACATGACAAGACTGACCTGGATTTCTGTGGCTGAAGTGTCTCATGGGATTGCTGGAGTAACAGACAGACAGGGTCACAAGTTCTTACGGGTAAACAATGGAGGCACTGCTCGCAAGATTGCATGGAGAAATAATAAGGCAACACCAATGACTGTAGTAGCACTTAGTGTCGTTATAACTCACACATCTCCGACCCTGATATATCAGCCAGCACTGAACTAGAAGCAAAGGAAGTGCTGACTGCTCTACAGCTCATAGAAATGCCTAGTGCAACTTTGCTACAGCTGTAAATTCTTTTCTATTATATTTGCTTTCTTACATGGCTACCCTTCACACAGGAGGATAAAATGAGATTTAAACTGTTATTGTAGGATAATGTAAGCCATTGCACAATATCAGCCACTGTGACAATGCCAGATGTTTGATACTGAGATTAAGTTATTGGCAGCAGTGATGGCAATCTCGTCAGTATGACACTGCTGCTAGATGAAACGTCTTATTCTCTAGTCACATCTGACAAACGTAAAAGAAAATAATAAATAGCTTTCAGTTGCCTCTTAGGATTGAAGTTGCAAACCTCCAATAAAGTATTTTAGGCTTTGCTACTGCCTGCATTCCCCCTCCACCCCCCACACACACTTGTATGTCATACCTATTTGTCTGTGTGTGTGTGTGTGAATGCAAAGAAACAGACAGCTATTTTTGCTTTGTCCAGGGATGGCCTTTATTTTCCTTTAAAACATTGCTTTGTCCCTAACAAAAGTTGCATTTTACTCACTAGTACCAGACATTTGTATCACCTTTTATTCATCACAAAATAGTGATACAAATCCAGTTATCTAATCAGATAAGAGAACAGTGTCAATATTAAAAATGTGCTCCTGATTGCACACATTTCTCTCTCTTATTTTTGGCTTTGCTCTCATTTTTTTGACAAAAATGGCAGACATCTCAGTCTTTTCTCGATAACAATTACAATACATGCTGACATTTCCCCAATGCTTCTGGAAGAAAACAGAAACAGGTTCATCCAAGGAATACATTTGTTTCAGTAGTCCGATGCTATTATTACATGTAATAGTTATAACAGCACTATTGTAAGGTTGCCACTTTTCTATTTATGCACTAACTATGAATGGCAAAAAATGGCAGTTTTAATATCTATAGTATTTATATTTTAGTGAAACTGCAAGACTGCTGCTAAGAATCAAATATTCTCACATTTTCAGTTGTGCCCATTTTCATACAAATTTTATTTTATTCTCCTTTTCTTGGACTGCCACTTTCCATGCATGACTGATGAAACTGATTACCACTCATTTCTTAGCATACTGCCTATGACTGCCAAGTCTTGCTACTCATTTGATAAAGTTAATTGGTATTAGTATCACCTGGCATATAAGGCTAGTCAGAAACAATTAGGTGTGTTTTCCAGTTTACTATCATATACTCGGCAGTCAAAATAAATTCCTACCTTAAATATTGACTAAGAAGTTCAGAATGTCGCAAATACACTTCCTGTTGTGAATTCAACCTTTCTCGACATCCAAAGACTGCAGTCCGACACTGCACATCATGTGATGTGACAATTTTTGCAGGTACAAGCCCTCCTGCACCCCTCATGGGGGGCTGCGCCTCCCATCCCACACCCCCTGCAAATTATATATTCCAACTCCAAGATCACAGTACAGTGGGGAACAGGGTAAATTTCCTGATCCCCATTGTACAGCGATCTCTAATTATAAGATCAACCTCATATGTGCAAATGCACTGTGCATTCGCTGAACTGGGACTCTCACAAATGAAAGTTCAGCAACACAGGATTCAGCCAGCCGTACTTCGACATCCCATAGTTGCCGAACCTTCACTCAAAATTGTGATTATAAACCATGTTTTCCATGTAAGTAAAGACTGATAAACATATTGGCTGTGTGTTCCTCTGTGTAGATCTTCTGCTACACTGAAAAAAGCCAAATTATTCTGTGATGCAGCAGTTTTTATTAAGCAGTGAAGACACTGAGCAGGGGGAAACAATGCTCTGACTGCTGATGAGCATCAATAAAGCAGTGTACAAGATTTTAAAGTGCTGGTTTCTGGTTATTATACAAGCTTCAGAAAAAAAAGTACGAAACTTACATTCCATCATCTCTATACACAGACATACTGCCCACATTAAACTTCCATGCAGTATGCACTCTGCGTGTATTACAACTTTCTTCCTATTTCAGAGCTTAATTGTTTACCCACACATCACACTTGATACAATTGTCTTCAAAGACATATAATTTCATCACCCTTGGCACGAGTAGTACTGCACAGTAAAACACAGCTACAGCATATCTGACATGCATACCTTGATGTGCAAGTTACTTTAGGTGATGACCATGGGTGCCTAGAAAGACTGGCACATGGGTCGGCCTTGGTCAATTTTTCCATTCAAATGCATTGGAGTATGATGAACTGTACTATACTGCAATGGCCATTACTAATCTGCTGCATCCACAACTGACACATGGGTGTTTAGTGCCAGCCCAACTATCATATCTATGCCACCCTCTGTATGAGGGTTCAATCCCCATGTCTGTCAATTGCCATCAGAATGCCTTAGCTTCAGTGAGACACTTCAGTGCGAGTGCTCCAGACCCCCATGGTAGAACCATTTGTTTTAATGTCCAATGTCTTGTCTTTTCTACTACCAGATGAGGACCCAATACAAGTTGTTTGTAGCAGCTTTACTCAGGAGGTGTATGTTGTATGTGTGGGGGGCCTGCAGCAGCACTTAATTTTCCTGTATAGTGAACTTTTTCAGACAGAATCACTCTCAGACAGTCATGCTGGTACATGTACACCTGTGGGCAAGACATGTTAGATTGTACGTGCATGCATGTGTGTGTGCGTGTGTGTGTGTGTGCGTGCGTGTGTGTGTGTGTGTGTGTGTGTGTGTGTGTGTTTGTGTTGTTTGTGTACGCATGTGCCTATGATGTACTATTGGATGGCCATACTTTTGACAACCTCCACTTCTTTTATTCAACTGTTTATGTACCATAAATGATGTTTTATACGGCTACCCCACTCCCATTTTTTTTTTTTTTTGCAGTTTCCCCTGTTTCATTCTTTTTGACTTACACAAGTGCCTTGTCCATCATTGGGTCTACTAGCCTCTCCAAAAGTCCCTGGTCTATCCTCATTCTAAGGATGGGGCCACTGCAAAACCTAAGAGCACCCTGAGGGGATTTTCTTCATTTATGACCTACCACTTTGTCCCTCCCTCCCTCGTGTTCATCTGTTTAATTCCCATGGATGACCAACATCCATGGAGCACATCTCTCCACAGATAATGCCAAAAGAATGCCCTCCCCCTGGGATGGGCATGCCCATCCCTCCCTGACAGAACCTCAAACACCTGAGCTGCTAATCAAACAGGGGATGCTTGGGCCATTGTTAGGGCTTTATCCTTCTACTCCACAGAGCTGGCACGCCACCCCCTTTTCTGTATTTTACCCATGGCCACAGGCTCCTACAATTATTTATGTATGTGCTTATCAGCATTTGTTTAATACTATACAAAGTCTTCACCATTACACAATTTCCAATTTTATGCACATTACAATGTCTGCCTCAGTGTGACTGACAACCACCACAAGCCTTTTTGCTATTGCTGATGTAATTTAACATGTGGAATTCCTTCCTAAACTCTGTATCTCCTTCCTTAACTATGTAAAACAACAAGCCTGCACTTTCTATCGAAATTCTTGTATTCAGCAGGTGCACTGTATTCAGTGAGGTTGTGCAAAATGGTACTAGTACTTTATATCACACTAACGATAGTGAAGTAGCATGGCACTTGTGCTAGTAAAGCTATTTAACAATGCTATTTCTGAATAGCTACCATACGGCATTGAACTACACAAATGTGCCAGCAGTAACCATACATGTCATGGTGACCATGAGGCATATGACCAGTATATTTGAGGATATGGCACCCATAGTTCCATGGTGCAGGGATGTAGAGGTATAGTAGTGCCACAGTACAGTGCTGCTTTACATGATACATGATCTAAAATTATTATCTGTGTGCATGAAGCTGCCCTTTTTTAAATTACTTTGGTCCTCTCTCACAGCTGACTGGCATATGACTCCTGAGTGCCTCTCCTCATTCTATTGAACCTGACAAACCTCTCATAAACTTTTTCTGACCAAGGTTAGGGGTCAGTTAAGAGTATGAGGCACCTCAGGACAGAATTCTATGAGCTGTTGAAGAGATGCAGTTTTATTTATGCCCTAGGTACCCACCCTGACACGCACATACATGATTCACAGGGATGGATGTGCCATGGATGTGTTGGTGTATCATCCCACCTCACCTCTATGACTACTCAGCCTCTGATGTGACTCCTCAGAGACAACGCTCCTCCATGTGTCTCCAACCTCCACAGGAAAACAACTGAGAGGTGCATCCATGTACCTTAACCCCCCTCCCCAGAATCGGCATGCCCATTCTCTCCCACCAACTCTGCAGACATCAAAACTGCTAATTAAACCTGGTCACCTAAGCCATAATCTGGACTTTATTCCTTTATGCCACTGATATGGTACACAAAATTAACATTTTCTTCCATAAGCTGACCTGACTAAGTGGCCATGGTTCCTTCAAGTGCTGTATAATGCAGAGCTACAGAATGCTGTACTAGAGAAAACAGAAAATTCCTGTGTTTCCCACACAGGGGCTTCCAGAAATGCCTGCTAGGGCAGTGTGATATGTCCTTGTGGAAAACAGATGTTTGGCACTAGCTTGCTAGGATGGAGTGGGTGTTGCAAACTGGCATCACCCATTCTGATAAGTGGTCTTGACATTGTCAGTGACCTGAGCTGGCACATCTAGTCCTGATTTGACAGTGGAAGGCAGAGGTTAGGGAGAGAGACAGCTTTAAATGTAGTGCAAATATTATTTTTTAATTTTTATTTTCATTTTTAGTAGTATTTTGTTCTGGCATCTTAACTGCTTTATCTGTATACTTAAAACTGCATACTTTGCTTTTCAATGGTGGAGGAGCAGGAATTAAACATCGATGAATGTTGCTGGAGGTGGAAGCAACTTGCCTTGCAGCAGAGTGTGTCTATGACATCTGTTCCAGTCCACTGTACAACTGTATTTGTGCTGCTAGCATGTGTATGCAATAATTTGTGCCCATTGTGTCATGCTTCTGTAGTTCCAATTGTGGAAGGAGAGAAGGAGGTGAGGCCACACTCACCTTGGTCTTCACTGGCCAGTGTGTCTGGTGCTGGGTCATCAGTGGCTATGAGACATACATCTTAACCTCTTAGAGCAAGAAATCTGGACAAAGCTATAATTAACGGGGAGGGGGGACAAAGTCCCAAAAATAGGGACTTTTTAAAATATTGCTCCTACAAACTTTTGGAAATTGATAGAATAAGGGGTTTTACATTAGTGCGTATTTTCTGAAGGGTATGAAGTCTGAAACACAAATGTCTGTCATTATTTTTGGACTTCAATTCTTGCCAGAAAATCACAACTTTAACAGGAAACAGACCAAAATATGAGACAAAAATCTGGACATTCTGGGAAAATCTGGACAGTTGAGAGGTATGTTATCAGAGCTGACTCTCAGCAGTGGAATGATGGTTCCCTTAATAGAGGTGACCTGGAGAGTTCACTATTGCCCTCTGTGACCACTTCTTGGGGGAAGGGGTGAAGGCTCCTCTTCTGAGAATAGTCCAAATATGTGCCTTGGTTTCCTGACATCAGATGCCAAGGCAGTGGTGGTGGCTGAGGTGCAGCAGGAACTGGATGGCTATCTCATCACTACGGAACACCTTCTTGCATAGCTCTTAAGATTCATTCAGCCCACTGGAAGCGCAACCAGTCCCTAACACTGGCCACTCAGGCATGCAATGCTGGCCACTCAGATATGCAATGCCTGGGTTGGTCACCCTCTGGCTCAGTTGCCCTCTTGTTCAGATTAACATCTACACATGCCAGGACCCTAAGTTAGTCTCATCTTGGAAGATTCCTTCCTCTAGGTTCATGGGTTCATAGGTGTACACTAGGCTAATGACCAGTAGGGCTCTTATAAGCTTAGTCATGCAACCCAAATGTGACCCACAAATTTGATTTATATACAAGGTGATTTACTGACTGCCTTTGTCCATCAGAGTTGTAAGTACCAAACCAGGGATGAATTTCCAATTACTCATCCATTGGTCTATGTTGCACTTAAATTGGATTAAGGAGGACCCCTGCTTCACTTATTCCTTGTCCAATCCTCTCCATCACCACTTTTCCATGCTGTGTATGTCTGTGAATATCCAGTGTCCTTTCAATCATGTGTCTACCTCCCTAGTCTGTGTTTTATCCCTGTGTGTCTGCTCTTTTCAATCAGTCACATTCGCAACCTTCCCTGATTACCATTCCCATCTATCTACCTTTCTTTTCTGTATATGAAAAAGGGTCTCTTTCTGCAAAAATGTACTTTTCCTTCCACCCACCTTTCATACCTTATAATTACCCTTGGACACTACCCTTTGCTTTTTGTGTTCTTCTTTCCTACTTTCCTGTATATCTCATTTCCACCATTTATCACAATGAGAAAAATATTATTTCATTGTTAAATGAAGTGGAAAGTTTAAATATGAAGATCTACTGTGATTTAATTTTTGTTCGACGGTGGTGCAGCGGTAGCATTGTTGCCTCACAGCAAGAGGTTCTCCGGTTCGATTCTTGGCTTGGGTAGGGAGTGCCTTCTGTGTGGAGTCTGCATGTCCTCCCCGCGGTTGAGTAGTCATTCGAAAACAACTCGACACCATAAAAACCAACTGCCAGTCATTAGCAGACCGGAGTTCCGCTGTGGCGACCCTTAACCGGGAAAAGCCAAAAGACAAACAACAACTGTGATTTAATTTTTGAACAGTATAAAAACTTGTATCATAAAGCATTAAAAAGGTGGACAAAACGTGTAATATGGTTTTCATTAGAAAAAAGCTGTTAAGAGATACCAGAAGAGGGTTGTGTATCCCAACATGAGGGAAGTAGGGTCTAATATAGTACAAAAGTACAGAAAGGCACCTGTATAAGGCAGCAGGAATTTGTGGACATTGATACTGGAGGTCAGAGATTTCACCTGGATTTACACAGGACTGAGGAAAAAGATTTGGAAGCTTCTACTATTTCTGAACAGGGGGGTTTTCCAACACTTCACAGATCAGAAAGGTTGGCAAGCAAGTCCAAATAGGGGGTAGACTTGAGTCACAACAACATGAAGGTTTTCACACATTACAATGTGAAAAAATATTGCAAAAGAGCAGAGAGGAAGAAGAAACTTTGAACATAGCAAGACATCATGTGTACTTATAAAGGGTTATAACATTTTTGAATTATACTCACCGGCCCATTTCTAAAAAATATTTTGCTCATTTCCAGAAGGGCTTTAAACTTGTCCTGTCACATGGTTTTGATGTTGCTGACTGTTTAGCTGAGTTAGAGTTATTTGCAGGAAAATTAAATTTAGAAATATTTTTTCACAAGAAAAGCAGTGGCAGGATAGGTATTGAAAATAAAACAAATAATAATTTACAGGTTAAAAAAGCAAAGCACTTTTAACTGACAATTACATCTCTTACTGAGTACTTTTGAAAAAGCTATTATGGATGACATTTATTTGACAGAAATGGAAAAAACAAAAAACACTCATAACAGAAATTTAACTACACAGGAGAGGATGTTAATTAATGATCTAAGTAAGGACAGTTCTGTGCATATAATGAAGCATGTGATGCCTGTGCCCTGGCCCAGGAATCAAGGAGCCTCAATCCTCACCACTAACACCAGAGAGGGTGTCTCATATATGAGGAAAGGATAACAAATACACACAGTAAAGTGCAATTTCCCTTAAGAGCACACATAGATCACAGTCAGTCCGGGACTGGTCACCCCCTTGCTCTCCAGGTCCCCTAATAACACTCACCAGTGGCACAGCTATAGGGTCCAGATCTCAGCCTAGTGGGCAAGCTAAAACCTCTAGCACCCTCTCTGTCCAACCAGTGCTTCGTGTCCCAGCCCAAGTAGCTGACACACACACACACACACACACACACACACACACACACACACACACACACACACACACACACACACACACAGACACTCCTGGGGAAGGCTGACACAGTTTCTCCAGCTGTGCCCCTTTCTCCCAGACTATATGGTAGCTCCACTTGCCACCATCCACTAATACTTAGCCACACAAAGGCCCTTAAAAGGGTGTCCAATTATTACCGTGCAATATTATTATCCAATTGGCAGTTGTGACTAAACAGTCAAGGCTTATTTAGAGTGACTTGGACAGTAAACTCTATAAATATGCAATGTACTCTAGAGCTTAAATTATCTCTACACGAAACAGCCACAGTTAAAAGGGTTTAAAAATATTTAATAATAAATAATTAAAAACACAAGACAATACTTTCTACTACACAGTGCTAGTCAAGAGTTCAGAGATCACAGAAAAATACTTAAAATAACACAGTAGTAAAGTTCTAACATCACAGAAAAACACTTAGTCTAAACCTTCTAGTTCCTAGCTATTTCTAAAAGAAAACACAAGCCTCAGATAACTTACATATGAGCAAGACAGGGCTGTGAGTTGGATGTTCAAGACAAAAATGCTTAATGCCTTCTGATTCTCTCTGTTTAAATTGCTATTTTCAGTCCTGATTCCCATTTCATCATTTCTTTTTACACTTTCCTGGTGTTCCCAAACTAACAGATACTACATAATTGTTATCTTGCACCTGCAAGAAACTACATCAATAAAAGACATTCCACATGTAAACTCTAGTAATTATTCCTTAAGTTAAAACAATAAGCAGGATGCTTCACTCCAGACTCATCGACTCTAAATTCTAACTTCAAAGGAACACACATGAAATAATTTAAACTTCAAAGCACAAATAAGAAATGCTTGACTTAGCTTTTTTTACAGCAGAGGGCAATGCTGCTACACTGTTTTAAGTTCAACATTTCACAGCATATTCTTTCATTTAAGAAAACAAGCCTGTATTTCAACATTTATGTTTACAAATGATATAAATATGTACCAAATTCTATTTGACTAGGCTGGCAGCCTTCACCCATCTCTACCAGTCTTCACATTTCCCCCCTGCCCCCGGAGAACCCAAGCTAGTTTTTCAAGTGACCCTTGAGAAACACTGCTTGAGAGAGTTAGGTCTATCTGAGTATACCTTACCCCATTCCCTGTCTTGAGAGCCCATCTGCATTGGCATTGCTAATCCCACTGCGGTGCTGCACTGACATATCATATGCTTGCAACCCCAGGATTCATCTTAGCAACTTAGCATTTTGCTGGCTGGCTCTGTTTAACCATGTTAGGGGGTTGTGATCTGTCATAACAGTAAATATTCCTCCATGCAGTTAAGGCTGAAGTTTCTGCAGTGCCCACACTATGGCTAGACATTCCTTTTCTACAGCTGCATAGCATTCCTCCCTGGGTTGGAGCCTACAACTGAGATAAACCACTGGGTGCTCATCTCCCTCTGAAGAAATCTGGCTACGTACAACCCCCACCCCATGGTTTGAAGCATCCACCTGCACAACAAATTCTTTGCTGTAATCTGGACTGGCTAACACAGGGGGTCCTCCCAAAGCTTATTTAAGCTTCTGGAATGCCTGCTCACATGCTGGGGTCCACACTACCTCATCTGGCCTATTCTTCCTTGTCATGTCTGTGAGGGGAGCAGCTATGGTACTATAACTCGAGAGGAACTTTCTGTAGTACCCTGCTGTGTCTAAAAATGCCCTCACCTGCTTTTTAGTAACAGGTGCAGGCTATGCCTAAATGGCTTCCACTTTGGCAGGTTCTGGCCTTATCTTACTACTCTTCACTCTATATCCTAGGTAGGAGACCTCTGCCATACCCACCTGACATTTGCTCGGGTTAATGGTCACCCCTGCCCTCTGTAGTCTGCCCAGTACCTCCCTGACATGCTGAAGGTGCTCTGGCCAGGAATGGCTGTAGATGGTAATATCATCTAGGTAAGCAAGGGCAAACCCTTCTGCTCCTGCTAGGAATGATCTACCATCCTCTGGAAAGTCGCTGGGGCATTTTTCATCCCAAAGTGCATCTTTGTAAACTCATACAAGCCAAAAGGAGTCAGAAAGGCCGACTTCTCTCTAGCACTGGGAGTCAAGGGCATGTGCCAGTAACCCTTGGTAAGATCAATGGTTGTAAGATACTTAGATACACCCAGCTGCTCTAGGGCGTCATCTGTCCTAGGCATGGGGTAAGCATCTGACTCTGTGTGACTATTTAATTTTCTGTAGTCCACACAGAACCTGGTGCTGCCACCCTTCTTTGGCACAAGCACCACTGGGGAGGCCCAGGGAATGTTGGACTCTTGAATCATCCCTAGCTCCAACATCTCCTGTACCTCCTCCCTCAGAGTCAGTTTGACTCACTCAGGCACTCTGTAAGGGGCCTGCCTAATAGGCCTTTGGGGTCCTGTATCCACCTGGTGCTGCCCCAGGTGGGTGCACCCTGGTTTCCCAGTGAACATGTCCCCAAATTCCTCGGATTTCTCAAACCTGCGTAGGAGATAGCTGCTGGGACATTGCTACCCCTTCCACTGAGGTGTCAGCCTGAGCCTCACTGAGGAGATCAGTCCCCAGATCTCCCTCAGACTCCTCCTGCAATCCACTGCAAATGCTCAGCACAAGGGCCTCCCTATCATGGTAAGGTTTCATCATGTTAACATGGTACAGTTTGTGCCCCGGCCTTCTGCCTAGCACATGTAGTTAACATCACTTACCTTTCTTACCACCTTGTAGGGTCTTGCAGCTTGTGTCTGACAGGAATGAGAACCATTACCTGCTACCCCACAGCATACTGTCTAGCTTGAGCATTCCTATCATACCACACCTTTTTCTGTTGTTGGGCTTCCGCCAGGTTCTCCTGGGCCAAGCCCATGAGTTCCCTCAGCCTTGTCCTAAGGTTTAGGATGTATGCCACAACAGACTCCTTGTGAGACTCGGACTCATCTTCCCACTCATCACGAATGAAATCTAGAGGTCCCCTCACCCTATGCCCATACAGCAACTCAAAGAGTGAAAAACCTGTGAATTCCTGGGAAACCTCCCTGTAAGCAAACAACAGATGGGGAAATATTTGTCCCACTCCCTCTTAAACTGATCTGCAAATTCCTGTAGCATGGACTTGATTGTAGAGTTTAACCTCTCAACAAGACCATTAGTCTGGGGATGGTATGGGGTGGTCTTCATGTGCTTCATCCCACAGGACTTCCACAGATAAGCCAGCAGGTCTGACATGAAATTGGCACCTCTGTCAGTCAGTATTTCTTTTGGAAAACCTACCCTGCTGAAAATCTCTAACAAAGGATTTGCCACCTTCTCTGCCTCAATGGAGGTCAAAGCCACTGCCTCAGAGTATCGTGTAGCATAATCCACTACCACTAGAATATACTTTTTCCCTGTGAAACTTAGGGTACTCACAGGACCCACCATATCCATAGCTACCATCTGAAATGGCTCCTGAATCACAGCAAAGGCATCAAAGGAGCTCTTACCTTGTCTCCTGCCTTGCCTACCTTTTGGCACTGCTCACAGGTCCTGCAGTACCCTGTTACATCTCTGGAAATTCCAAGCCAATAGAAGTTCTGCATAATATGCCTCTTTGTACGTTTTATGCCCATATGACCAAAAGGGAATATCATGGGCTATGGCTAGAAATGCCAGATGGTAGGCTCTAGGCACTACCAACTGCTGTACTCTCTCACCTTCTAGCCCTCCCTCAGGGATCCACTCTCCGTATAGTAACCATTTGTCCCAGTATACAGATTACAGGGTCTGAGAGCTGAGCCTGTCTCAACTCTCTCCTTGTAACCCTTCCCAGCTCCCCTTCCACAGGACGTCTGGCATCCCCTGAGTGTGGTGCCTCACTGTCAGCCTGGGCACTACTACTCATCTCTACCTTTGCAGTCACTCTGTTCAAGGGACCATCAGTACCCCCAAGCAGCTGTGGCTCACCTTCAGTCTCACTGCTACATGGTAGCTCCCTCCCTGAAGTAACCACCTCACCAGTCCTGGCTGCAAGTATGCAGTCTGTCTGGGTCTCCCCAGGGCTACCAGACCCACATGCTTGTCTCCTAGCCTGACCACGTGTAACTGCATAAGGACATGGTACTGCCTCATCCAAATCCTTTCCTATCAGGATATCTGCAGTATGGTAGTTTAACACCCCTGTTGTCTCAAGACAACCTACTATTGACATTTTGTCTTTCCCACTTACTGGCTCCCTCACCTTTTGTTCCCCACCTTGCCTCCGTGGACACCTGTATGCCACATGGCCCCACTGGTTGCATTCAAAACATTTAACCCTAGCTCCTGGATATGTACCTGGACTAGTGGCTTACCCTGCTACTGGCAGATTCTGTTGGGGCAGTCTGTGCTGCCCACCATGGGTTCCTTTAGATCCATGAGCAGTACTGGGGGCCCCCTTTCTGTGCAGGGCTGCCCTGCTTGCCAGGTATAGGTCTCCCTTCTTCCCCAACTCATCTGAAGTAGCACATTGTCTATCAACTGACCAGATCCTCATGTCCTCAGGCAAAGTGCTAAGGGCTTGTTTCCCCACCAAAAGGTCTGACAGCCCTTCAAAAGTGGTGACCTGACATTCACTCACCCACCTATGGAAATAAGTGCTCAATTCAGCAACATATTCACACACACTTTCATCTGCCTTGCATCTATGCTCATGAAACTTTTTCCTGTATGTTTCAGGTGTTAGCTTAAAAAACTCTAATAGACAATTTTTACAGCAGTATAATCAAAACATGCAACGTCAGACATTTTAGATAATACAGTTACAGCTTTACTATGGAGTAAGGGGGTCAGGAACCATACCCAGAGCCCTTGGTCAACTTCATACTGTTTAGATACCCTCTCAAACATAAGAATGAAACTATCAAAATTATCTCTGTCTTTAAACTGTGAAAGAAATTTACTGACCTTTTTGTGCTTCTGGGGTCCAGTTACTCCCTTCCCCATTACCTCCATGACTCTGGCAAAGAATCAGCATCTCCTTCTCATGCTGCCTCTGCCTCTTTTTTTCCTCAGCTTCTAGGTGTAGCAGTTTCTCATTCTCTTCACTCTCTAGATGCCTCAGTCTCTCAGCTTCTTCTAATTCCACACACTGGGCCTCCAACTCAAGTCTCTTTAGCTCCAGCTGGATTTTTAAGTCCACTGCAGAAAGGTTGAGCTGTCCATTTTCCGAGGGTATTATATCTCCACTGCCAGTCTGATCGTCCTCCTGGTTGCTGTTTTCTGATGCAGCTGTAAGTAAGGCTGCAATCAGGTCTGCCTTAGTCAGGTTTCCATGCACCATTCCCCTAGCCTGGCAAATCTCCATCAGCTGGCTCCTTGTCAGCTTTCCGTATTCTTCTACTGACATGCTGCCTGCTCACCCTGACTAACTAAGCAAACAAAAGAAATAAAACAATTGTGATCTGAACTCTGAGTATTCTCTGTGTGGCTGATTTAGAGTACAAAACACCTTCAAAGCTCACTGTACACAAGCTACAGGATTCACTCTACCCACACCACTACAAGCCAATTAGTATTTTCTAACCAATTAATATGTGATGTGGATATCCCACCCCTGCCATAATTTCTTTTTACACTTTCCTGGTGTTCCCAGGCTAACAGTAAATAATTGTTATCTTGCACCTGCAGGAAACTACATCAATAAAAGACATTCCACATGTAAACTCTAGTAATTATTCATTAAGTTAAAACAATAGCCATGATGCTTCACTCCAGACTCATCGACTCCAAATTCTAACTTCAAAGGGACACAAAAGAAATAATTTAAACTTCAAAGGACAGATAAGAAATGCTTGATTTAGCTTTCTTTACAGCAGAGGGCAATGTTGCTACATTGTTTTAAGTTCAACATTTCACAGCATATTCTTTCATTTAAGAAAACAAGCCTGTATTTCAACATTTATATTTATATTTGACTAAGCTGGCAGCCTTTACCCATCTCTACCAGTCTTCACAAAGCCCAACAAGAGAAGTGGGATGGTGTTGTTTAATTCTATGAATTATTCCAAAGTGATGCTGAATGCTTTACATAATATTGATATGTATGCGCCTGGTTCAAAAAATGAAATTAATACTGCATATTATCGAAGAGTCTTCTGCTAGAGGACTATTTTATTAGTGGAAGAATAAATGGGAATATTTAAAATTTTCTTAAAATTACTAAACCAATTTCCCCGCTATTTTTGGGATTCCTAAAATTCACAAGGACCTTAATGATTCCCTGTTCATACCTGTAGTAGCTGCTCAAGGCTCTAAGACCTCCTCCCTTGCAATATTAGTAGAAAGGTAGCTTAAACCAATTTATGACACCATCCCACACCTTTTAAAGGATTCAGAGGATTTTTTTAGGTCAAATGAAAAATGAATTATGGAAGGACAATTTGATATTATTAACTATTGATGTTACTGATTTTTTTTCAGTTATCCCTAATGACGATGGATTAGGAATGTTTCAAAACAGTTTGGTGGAGTTTAAGGTTTTGTCCAACAACTAATTACATTTTATAGCTGAAGTGACTTCTCTTGTTATTAACAATTTTATATTCTTTGAAGGTGAGTTGCTTAAACAAATTAAGGAGGCTGACATGGCTGCTGCCAGTGCCCAGTTTATGCAAACTTGGTGTTATTAGAATGGGAACAATCTTATGTGTTTAATTGTGAATTTTTTAAGTATATTAATTTGTACCTTAGATTCCTGGATGATATTTTTATTTTATGAGATGGTCCTTTTTTATTGATTGATGAATTTATGAATTATTTAAACAACACCACTAAATTTTTAAAGTTTACTTCACACTTTGATATGACCAGTGTTAATTATTTTTATACTTTGATCACTTTGACTGACAATGGTTTTAAGTCTAAGATTTTTAGGAAACCTACCTTCAGTAATACTTACCTGTACTTTTTGAGTTGCTACCCCTTCTCCCAGAAGAAGAGCCTAGTAAAAGGGCAATGTATTAGAGTGGCTAGGATGACCTGCAATAAAGAAGATTTTGTTAAGGAAATGGAGGTTGTTTCTAGTATGTTTATTTCTAGGGGTTATCCAGAAGATTTAGTTTATAATTTAGTGGCTGAAGTTTTATCTGAATGAAGAAGTTAATATAAACCTTTGTTAGGAGAGAGATTACCTAAAAGTGATAAGAAGCAGGACTTAGAAATAAGTTCCACAACAAAGAAATTTGAACGTGCTATGGTTCTAGAATATAATGACTGTTGTATAGAATTTCAATGTATATTGAGTAACAACTGGAATATTTTTATGGAGAACCCTGAGATGTTTAACCTTTTGGGAAGGGAGCCTTTATTTATATATAGGAGGTATGTCAATGAGTGTTTTTTGTAAACAATGCTCAAACATTTTAGAAACTGACACAGCGTTTTTAAAAAAAATGGAACAGGAACAATGGTACATTTTTATATAGGGAAGTGTCAAACTAAGGGAGTGGTGTGCTTAGCTAAATTCTTTATATGTTATGTCGGCAAAACTGAAAGAAACTTATGTAAAAGTATGTATGTATGCATTTATGTAAAATTTATGATGTTAGGAATAAGCATGAGATCAATCATTCATATAAAGATTCTGTATGTTGCACGCAGTTTGACAGGTTTCAGTTTGGTATACTTGAAAAAACATCCCAAACCCTAAGGGAGGTGAATGGCAAATTAGATTGGAATATAAAGAACTGTTGTGGCAGCTTATGTTGAATGCTACCAATTCTCCAGGACTAAATGAGTTTCTGTCTATTCAACCCCTTCTTAAATTAAATGCTATGAAATTGTAGCAATTAGGGTGTATTTTAATATGTTTGGCTCAAGATGTTTTTGCTTTGTTTTATGCATAAAAAGTTTATATACATATATATATATATATATATATATATATATATATATATATATATATATATATATATATATACACAATGAAATAATTGCTATACACAATATTACTAACAGTTTTAAATATTTTTGTTCATACAAACCATGGCTCTTTAAATTTTATTGGATAAATCTTACAATTAGAAGTACTAATTGGTTTTAATAAGCACCACTTCTATATAAAAGGAATAGGCAGTATGCTACCATCTTATTCTGATGAAGTCCTATCATAGCACAAAAGAACTCAATAAATATTTTTTATGTGATTGGAGTCTGTTTAGTGGCTACCTTTTCTGACATTATCCTATATCTGGTTCTTCTTATTTATCCCATTTGCTGCCATTACCACTGTCTTATCTCTTCTCAGTTTCATCCCATGTGCCTTCAGTTTTGCATTCTATTCCTCTATCCTTAGCTAAAGTTCTTGCTCAGAGTCTGCCTGTAATGCCACATCATCTGCATACAGCAACTTTGTTGATCTGTCCCCTCTGACCTGTTTGCTAATGTAATTCATCACCAGTATGAACAGCAGTGGGCTCAGAGCTGAACCCTGGTGTACCCCCACTCCAACAAGTACCACTCTGTGAGACCAAATACTGTTTGCACTTAAGTCACTGGGTCCTTGTACATAGCCTGCAGTAAATCTACCAAAGTTTCTGGGACTTTAAACCACCACAGGACTGCCCAAATTAGCTTTCTTGGGACCATGTCACATGCTTTCTCCAAGTCTAGGAATGCCCAATTGGACTCTTTCCTCATCTCTACCTTCTTCTCAACTATTTGTCTCACTGCAAACACTGGGTCAGTCATGCTGCATCCTGATCTGAATCTGAACTGCTCATCTCCCATCTTACTTTTTACTTCCTTTCTCATACATCTTCTTAAAAGTATGTCATCTAACATTCTAAAACTAGGTATACTTCCAGTATATTCTAAAAGTAGTCACATTCCCATTAACCAACTGGTAATTTTGTAATCCCCAGAATTTTCAACTAAAAGAGCTTCCAGGCTGAAACTGAAATTGGTCCACAGAGATCACAATTCTACATTGGAAACAAATTCAAATAAATAAAAATAAAATAAATAAGCAAATAACCCATTCAATTGCCAAATTCAATTTGTTACCATTAGTAGGTAATACTCTGTTGTTAATTATCAAATCTCTTAGGATCAGCCTTATAGTTAGGGGGACCATAATTCAAGTAACAAGTATAATTTTGTGGAAAACTGGGATTGTGTGTAGTATAAACAAAATGGCAGATCTCAGCTAACCCGTTGGCAGCCCTCCATACCCCTTATCAGTCCCACAAATGTTAACCCATTCAAAGGCCTGTATACTAAGCTAGCCCATCATATTTTAACAAATAAACAAAACAAGACAAAGAAATAAAAAAAAAATCAGTGCTCTTGCTATACTTTACCCACAACATCAAAACAGACTTCAACTCCCTCAGCCAGCCACGTCAGAACAAATCAAACTCACCAACATTATTGGCAAAATTAGAATTACAATATAGTCCTTTATTGCCTGTAGCAAATGCCAAGCTAAACTATTGAATCAGTATTTAAACTTAAGAAAACCAAGGTCAAAATTGTTTTCAATGTTTTTCTAATTATCTTTATCGAATTATCACTTATGACATAGGCAATCATGCATTCGTATAAATGAAAACAAATCATATCGATATATTATCAGTTCATCACACATCGCATAAAATCTTCTGTACAGTCACTGACAATCCAGCATTGCATAGCTAACTCAGTTTCTGCCTTCCAAAACATTATTCTGCATGTATTGTTCCCACAATTTCAAACTTCCTATGTAATTAGCTCCTACCCTTTTCTAAAGATCCCACTTCCAGTTTTTTTATCTCTGTTACTATATTCAGTACTTCAAATACGGTTGGTTTATACTTTGATTACTATTTCTAGTAATTCCTTTTTTGGCAGCCACCAGAATTAAACTTAGCAAGGATTTAATATACCTAGGCAATTCAGATCCTGCATTCCCGGTCCAAAATAATTTCCTTAGTTACACTAATTTTTTCACCCAGTATTTCTTTTAGAGTAATTTGTAAGGAATTTTTAAAGCCTACCAACTCATTACACATATGCTCCTGATTGCCTCTTTCTTCCCCATCACACATCCAACATTTTGAATTTACCTGAGGAAAAATTCTTTGGAGTTTGCTTGGGAATAAAATACCTATGCAAATACTTCCAAGAAAAATGGTAAATCTTCTAGACTTTGTTGCATACTTTGGAAACATACATAATCTTTGTGAATTGCTTATCCAGTCTTTCTTACTAATCTTTTCTAACCTCCTCTGACTAATTCCTATAGGTATCATGCAAAATTTGATATGTCCTACTAATTATCCCTTTTTAACAGCAGATTCTGTTCTAGATTCAACTAAAAACTTTACTAGTGCTGGTATTTCACTTAAGATTCCCTGAACCCTTTTTTTTGCCAGTACTATACATCAATCCTTGAATGAGAAGGCAATTTCTAGGTTGCAGTCCAAATTTATTCTTGGCCTATTCCCATTGTATTACCTTCCTTTCTAATTATTTGATCCCAATACCTTGGTTCCTTTACCAGTTTTCTCCAGTAAATTCTTGGCCTCGCTTGCCCATTCTCTGTACCCTAATTGCAGTCATCCCTATTGGCAGAATTTCCTTTCTCCATTCCCATGTTGGCTTAGCTCTTAGAATACTTTCTGCTACTTTATGAATATAATATTCTGTATGGCCATTGTTATGCCCCTTAAGGAACTGCATCCAAAATCCCAATCCACCTTGTTCTATTGTAAGGATCAATGTATTCCACTTGACTCTTGCCTTCTTCTCCTTCCAGATGAAATCTTTCAGTTGTTACTGCTTATTAATTGTTATCCAAAACTTCTCCTCTGGTTGATAAAAATATGCTAGACTTATAAAACTAAGACTGTATAAAACTAAAGGGACTAAAACATTTTCACTGCTTGTACCTTACTATCCACATCCATAAACAAGACCTTCCAGTTCCTCAGTTTTTGTATTATCCTTTGTTTAGTCTCTCCCCACGTATCCTTAGCTGCCATAACAGAATCCATTTTAACACATACTCCAAAATACTTCAACTTATCATGTCACCATAAATATGGGTATTGCTGAACCAATTCATGTGTGGGTACATAGTTTATAGCTAAAGCCTTTGTTTTACCTTCATTAATTTTATATCCCCAAAAGACCTGAAACTGTCTCAGAATGTTCCACAACATTGAGATACTCTTTTCTGGTTTTATCAGGTATAAAGTAATATCATCTGCAAATAAGGCCACATTTCTTGATTACCATACCAATCATATCCTTGAATTTCTGAGGCCCTTATTTTCTTTGTCAATGGTTCTAAATATAATGCAAATAACAAAGGTGAAAGAGAACACCTCTGCATGGATTCTCTGTTCAGACAAAGCTTATCAGAGAAGCACCACCCAACTTTAATTTTCCCCTGATCTCTCAAATAGCCTCCTAATTAACCCTATTATTGTGTCAGGGAATGCAAATACTTCCATTGCCCCACTCATAAAATCCGAGCTTATTGTGTTGAATGCTTTCTCTGCATCAAGACCCCCCCCCAACCATAGTGGTACTTTCTTACATTCTGCTTCTCTCTCTGAATCATCATTATTCTAGTTATGTTGTCAAATGTTTGCCTCCCCTCCACAAAACTAAATCGATCCATATCTATCAATTTTGGCAACACCTTTGCCACTCTTTTAGCCATAATGGGCACAAACACTTTATAATCAGGGTTTAGTATTGAACTGGCCCTTTATTTATTTATTTATAGCATTTGTTAATCAGGAAAGTCCACTATGCCTGAACTGAACCCATTTTCAGTGGAAGCCCGGGGAGAAAAGCTCCGCAAAGATACATACAAAGAGATTCTAATCAAATAGACGGAAAAAATCACACTTACACTGCATAAAACTGGTAACAGAAGCAGTGGTGCAAGAAATAAATACAGTCATTGACGTATAAAAATTATACAGTACAATTACACTGCATGAAACTGGTTACAGAAGCAACAGTGCAAGAAAAATACAACATTGACATACAGAAATAATGAATGACATATTTCTGTGAATATATTTTTAAAAAGATATTTACAATGGTGCATAGAATGTATTCAAGTACACATGAAAGTAATATGTCTACAGGTTCATAGCTGTGAGGGGATTAAATACAGAGTGAATATAGAAGGAGATATAAGTGCAGAGGATGGATAGGACTGGTGTAAGTGACAGCTATATTTAGTTGGAGCTGATGGTTCTTTACTGTCTTTAGATGTTACAGACACCACAGCTTTTGTTCAGGATGTTGGTGCTTCCCTCCTTTTAAAATACTGTTAAACAAAACCTTCCAGATCTTTATCACTTTCTTCCTTTCTA
Source organism: Protopterus annectens (assembly GCF_019279795.1). NCBI lineage: Eukaryota > Metazoa > Chordata > Ceratodontiformes > Protopteridae > Protopterus > Protopterus annectens. Next base: position 94,953,063 of record NC_056734.1, read on the forward strand.
GTTTCCAAACTTCCACAGCAATACCACCTATTCCTGGAGGCCTTCCTGTAGATTTGTTATACATCACCATTTTTATCTCACTGCCTCTATCCTGTTAATAATTGAGCCTTATCTACCTCTAACATTGGCATATTTAATTTGTCCATAAATATTTCCATTTGTGCTTTTTCTTGATTTTTACATTTCTCAGCTTTATATAGGTTTTCATACATTTTCTGAAATATTTCTTGTACCTGTACAGGATCTCTTGTTATTTTACATGTTATAGGTTCCCTAAGCTTGTCACACAAAGTTTTTATGTTCTGAAGTCATTATCAGAAAACAGTTGCTTAAAAGTAATCTTTTTAAATTTGTGCATATTATCCACATAGTCCCTTATTAGCACTCTGCACTCTTGTGTTGTGAGATTCCATTTATCCTGCAGTACTTTAACCTGTTTCAGCCCCTCTAAATTATCATTGTTACTTCTTAACCATATCTCTTTTTCTTTTATTTCTACGCTATTTTAAAACTTCACTTTCATTTTATCCCACTCCCTATATCTGCTGAAAAAAATTCTATCTTCCATAATAAATCCTGAATAATTTCTACTACCCATTCCTTAAATTCCTCTATTTTTAGCAGTTAGGTGGGGAAGAGCCAGGGTCTCATTTTTACTTCATTACACTCCATTTTTATTTTAGTTATTATTGGTATGTGATCTGAAATATTTTTTGGACATATATGAACATTTTTAAATAAATGCACATGTTCCTGTGAAATATAAGGTCTGTCTAACTTAGCCCAGTTGTTGTACCTTGGGGAATAATAAGTAAATTATTTGTGAGTTCATACTACTGAATTCACCTTTTTCTTACCAAATATTTTCATAAATTTCTTCAAAAAATCTACACTCTTTTGTTATATTTTTCCTTCTAGCCCCCCAAGATATGTTCTCAGTGTTGTAAATCAAATTCTGCTCCCCAACTATAAGTAATATTCCCTGCTGAAAGCTGATTATATTACTTAGAATTTTCTTAAGCTCCATGGTAGCAGTTTTAGGTGGAATATAAATACATGTCAGGATAATCTTCCTCCCTTGCCAGTAGCACCTTGCTACCATAAATTTACCATTATTATCTTTCCCCCCTCATATCAGAATTAATATAAGTATTCACTTTTTTCTTTGTCTCAGATATTGAGCTAAATAACCATTGTGGAGTCTTTTCTTTATCAAATTCACATGCTCAGTTCTTTCCAAATGTCTCTCATGTAGCATAGCTATTTGTACTCTGCATTTCTTAATAAAGTTCATTAGTCTTTCTTTTTTATATATAACTGTGACACCATTCACATTCCATGACAGTATGGAAAGATTTGTCATTATGATAACAAGTTATTGTTCCCACCTGTTATGTCTAAACAACTTTTTTAAATGTCTATTTTCAGCTTTTGTGTTACATGCATGCACTAACACTTGGCAGACTGATCTTTTATACAGTTGTTTCTTGTCATATCCATTTGAACCTATGCCACATCTTACAAGACTTTTTGTTTTAATGAAAACTCTCAAACAAAAACAAGTAAAAAACACCCCCAGAATACACCATAAACTATTAACTTAATAAACACTAAACTATGTACATCTTCATATAATGAAGTTTAACCATCCTAATAGGAACAATTGCCCCAGACTGACAGCTACACTCACAGGCTTTAACTGACCTGTAATTAAGGCTTTGCATGCTAAGATGCATGCCACACCCCTTGCTTCTACTTTTGTCTCACCTTTAGTCCTCTCCCGTATGTACAAAACACCTTGAATTATTTTAGAAAACATTAACTTTTAGCCTTAAAAACTACTGCCCTCTTAGCTTGTTTCCATAGAAAAATAAAAACATACATAGTTGCCTTCAGCTACAAGCTTCTCATGTTGCATTGTGAACATTTATTTGTGAAAAGAAAACTTTTCATTTCATTCAGTATTATCTTATTTACTTGCTTCCACTTAAAACTTGTTTTTAGATCAATCAAGGGCATTAATCCTGTCATTCCTCTATGTAAATGTAAGATAAAACAAATCAACTATTCTTATATCATGCTCTGTATACTTTTATATCTCACCCTCAACAACTCAATATTACAGCCTAGTATATTAAACATGCTTTTCTCCAGGCTTTCTAATCTTTTTACAATGAAATGTCTACATTTCTTAAAACTAAAAAGGAAGAAAGAAAAAAAAAAAGAAAAAGAAAGAAAGAAAAAAAGAAAGAAGAAAGGACGACTGTTTACTTTAGTATCCTTAAAACACACAAAAATAATTGAAAATACTTTACTATATAGCATATAATTTATGCAGTGATTTTTTCATAAAGATATTAATAACAAAAATTGTTTTACTTACAGTTACCTCTCTCTCTCTCCCTTTCCCTTCCCTTTAATGTTTTTCCAAACATTAATGACATAAGTAGAGCAAATAATTTGGAGTCCCCTAGAAGTTTAACAAAGTCAATAAAGTCAAATATTTCCAGTGCTTTTTGTTCAGCCATATTTCAGAAATGTGACTGATGCTTTGTCATTCCACATTTATTTATTAATTTCCAAGTTGCTGGCTTTCTTCATGTTGTGCCCGATCTCCTAGCTCCTGTTTCTGGTTCATTTCTAACTCACTCCCATTTATTCTAGTCAACTCCTATGCTTTTCTCTGTCTCTCAAGCATTTCTCATGTCTTGTACTAAAGCTAGAGTTTGAACTGCTTTCTGTTGAACAGCTGCAGGATTCTTTCTAGCCTATGTTCTCTCCTCACCTTTTGTATTTGAGTTATTTCAGGTTCTCTGCATTTCTTCTTTGCTGGCATCCAGTCAGTGCACTTACTAACCAGTAACTTAAACGTACCAAAAAAGACACATTTATTGACTCTTTTCTGAGTTTCTGTTTTCACACTGGGGAAGCTGAAATTAAGCTGCTACTCAGTGTGCAACCATCTTAGAAGTCAAAATATTTTAACTATTGAGAACAATATAGCCAGTCCTTCTATTTTATCATCACTCTATAAAAATATCCATTGGTAACTTTAAAAAAAAATCACTCATCAGTCTTGCATATCAAACTAAAGAAAGACTACAACATTATGCTTCTCCAGCCAGTTATTACTTTACGTAAAACATAAGATGACAGACATCTTCCAACTGGTTTGTGAAATCTTCAGCATTACATTTCTATCAGTGAAACAGTCCCTAATTATGTATAAATGTATATAAAGTCTTATCTACAACTCAGAATTACTCAACAGTCTCATGGTCAACATTACTATCTGCTCTTAGTTTTCACTGATTCCTGCCATTGTATCTGCCCACCTTTGAAGACAAACATATAATCTTAGACTTCTTCCCTGTAGTGTACATAATGACTCTGATTGCCATATCCCATTGCTCTAGATAAATCTTTAACTGATGTGGTCTTAGTCTCTTCCAGAGAGTCTGAATCATAACTTCTACTCACAGTCTGAACTTTAAAGTTATATACTCTATGCAATGCTTTCATTACGTCCATAAACAGTCTTACTCCATTTGGGAAAAAAGCTTGAGAATAGCTGGATACAGTAGTTCAGGTTTTTGTCAACATTGGCTCATAACATTAACAAACATTGAGCTTTCTTATGGTCATTTGTAGCATAGTTCATTTCAGTAAATAAAACAGTTTCACTTATCATATAGGAGAGGCACCCCTCCAATCTGACACTATTTTTAGGGATCTGGGTACTCTTATCATTTGACCATCATGTCTGAATAGTAGTTTGGAAAGCCTTTTATCTGGCCTATCTAATTTCCAAAGGCAACTCTGCTAGATCCAAGAAAGTCTTAATTCAGACCCATAATTGAATATAAAGCACCTTTTGGCATGCATTTATCTAAACATACTACACAACTTGGAAGACCTCAGTGATTCATAACTAAAAAGATCACTGGCCTCAAAAATTTTAGTTATCAGGAGAGACTGTCAGCACTTTCCCTGTACTTGGTCGTTTACAGATTCCAACATGGAGATCAGTGCCTAGCTTTTCGAGCCATGTAAGATCCAAATCTACTTGAGCTCCTATTCTTTCACAAAACTTATGGTCCAGCAAATACTTGTTTAAAGGAACAAACTTTCAAAAGCAGATAAATAAGATATGTTGGCATTATAGAGTTATAGCCCAATGTATTCCTCAGTTCTGAAACAAACTTCCACTATGTCAAGTAAAGTTATACCCTTGTCACCTTCAAGGTCAACTTAGATAATTGGAAGGGCAGCTCAGATTTTCTCCTAGTCAATCTTGTCTTACCCTCCTTGAATATAGAGGTACCTTTCAAATAGGGTTTTTGGCTAGGTTTGTAATGGTCTGCTGACTGACTGAACAGTAGCTACCCATGAATCTATGAACTTATTTGTTCTGAAACATCATGCTCAAAACAGAACTTTCTGCCATTTAGCATGGGCATTTGATCCAGAGTCCAAAGCAGAGAAAATGTATTCTCTTTCAAAAACAATTTTAGATTTCAAACTGGGTCACAACACTAATAGGTTTCTCATTATTCTTGTCTGCTTCCAATAAGGGAGGTTGATAAGCTTTTTTAATTCTAATACTTTTTATTGAAAAACAGACCTGTCAGCAAATTTCCCCTTCATGATGTCAAAACTATTCAGGCCTTTTTCTCATTCTGTGACCCGTACTCTGCAAAGATTCTTTCTGTAACTCTTATCTTCTAAGTGAACCAACTTCAGTCCAGTTGTTGAGAATTTTCCAAGGAACTCCACAGTTTATTCCCTCTTCACTTCTTTTGTTTGTTGCAGAGACAATATGGAGCCTGCCTCCATAAAAATATCTTTAATATTTTTTTTACTTCTCCACAATTCAGTCTCTGGAGCAAACCTTTCAACTTATATGTGATGTATTGAAGCTTCAACAAAATAATATCCTATGAGGGATCCAGCATGATGCCAAAAACAGTTGCGCCTTAACGTGTAGTAGCTTCATCTTCATCAACCATCACTATAACCAAGCAGCTGACTAGCACTAGAAATTTAAGACATTTTAGCATCTGTTTCATGTTTTTTCCAACCTATTCTTCACAGAAGCTAGTGTATAGCAAAAAACAGTACCAAATAATGTACTTTTTATTGACTTTCACAACTATAAACTATTACACATTTAAAAAATTCTACTCTTATATGGAATGAAAGAAGTTGCTTTTCTTCCTGAAGCTACATGAGATGATTTCCGGAGCAGCACTTTGTTTTGACATTCAGAAATCCAGCAACACTCTAACCTGACTACAGAAAACCAACTGTTCTTTCACCCAGAACAAGTCCATAGTGTCATTGTAATATCAGGTATCCACATGGTTAGAAAAGACACTGTGGACCACTGCACAGAAGTCCAACTACTGCTGAGACACCTGTTCATTTGGAGACAGGAATATCAATATAGTACAACCAGACATATCTCTCTAACATGAGAAGTTTCCTCCATATCTAGCTAAAATTCTAACCACACATTACTCCGGTACAGAGTGGATTACAACAATTGTCATTGACAGATGTACACTCAGAGCCCCACGCAGTTGACAGTATGCATTTGCCAGGAATAGTAGGTCAGTCAATGGTTTTGTGAACATACTGCCTAACCACAGATACAGAATTTATACATGCCATCAGTGTGGGTGTGAGTAATGCAACCCAACCTACAACCATGATGTAATGCACAAATTAGCTCTTGAAGCATTCCTGAAATACCCACATAAATGCTGTTTCATAAAGACAGCAAGCTATACATAATGCACCAGAACAGTAGACACAGCAGTCCTGAGTATGATGGCAATGACACTCGTGAATGTGACAGAATACATTACAACTATGTATCAAGCACCTCCATGCAGACAAAAATGCCAGCTAGAGAGGCAACCATGTAAGATTATCTAGAACATAATCACATCTGCCCATATGCACCAAATCTACTCAGTTGTTTGTCTACACATTAGCACTATGTGCATTCCATCAAAGACAATGCTGAACAGTATCAAATTGCACATGTCTGCATGGTCACTGCAGTAGGACATATGCTTTGTCAATGTCTACCAAAGGGCTAATTGTTTATAGCTGTCACTAGATAAGAATGCATGAGTGATTTCAGACATTTATGGTGTGGGTATAGGTATGTACAATGACCAGATAGGTAATTTTATAAAGTGGAAAGACAAACATGATGTACATGTGGTTTCAGACATTTATGGTGTGGGTATAGGTATGTACAATGACCAAATAAGTCATTTTATAAAGTGGAAAGACCAACATGATATACACATACTAGATACACAAAAATATTTGTTTATTTATCATTTGTTAACTGTGTAAATGGGCTGGTCCATGGAGCTCTTTCAGTGATGAATGAGGCCACAAAAACAAAGTTAAATACAATGTAAATATGGAAAATTTTGCGTAGCTGGTCAAACGGTAAACTTCCATGATATGATAGGAAACTGTAATACCCAGAAAAGAATCCTCATAGACATGTAGAGAACATGCAAACTCTGAAAAGGCAGCGACCAGAAATCAGGATTCAACCCTAGATCCATAAAGCAGAGAACTTACCACTGAGTGCCCATGCTACGCAGTGTGATATACATGAGTGGGCATGGCATCAGAACCCACTGATAAATGATTCAACATCTAGAATGTCAGAAAGTAATATTTACACAATGAGATACCTCTGACACGGTTTACACTGTTTTTTTAAGGAGGTAAAAGTAGCATAGACCCATATACATAAGTGTCCAGTACAGTGGTACCTCGTGCAGATAAGTGTAGTTCAAGTCTGTGGCAATGTACTGCATGAGCAAATGTGTGTGTAGCACCATAACATCGGAACAGCAGAAGTAACAGAATCAGAATTCAGAAAAATCATTGTGCAGTGTATTAAATTTACTGAACTAGCAACATGTTAACTTTGCTGCTAAGAATAACATTATCAAAATTTAAGTTATTTGTCTGTAAGGGATAAGTTTACTTGCACTCATTCTCTGCATACACATATGCAGTAAAAATGAAGAGCTATGCTGACAGAAAAACATAAAAGTTTTCTGTATAACTTTAACTTGGGAGACAACATGCAAGTAAAAGAACTGAAATCCTCAAAAACTACTACCTGTTCTTGCACAGAATGTCAAAGAATGAGTTTGTCAAGGAGTGTGCAGTAACTAGCTGAGAACTGCAGAACTATGGTGGCCTGTGCTCAGACATGGCTTTGTATAATGGGCATTGCAGCATGCTTTCTAATAAATACGGGTAGAGGAGAGCAAGGAGCAGCCCCCAAATCCCCCAATATTAACAGGTGATTGTCATAAATTCTCAGCTCCCCCTCCCCCCCAAATACCAGCAGCAAAGAATGTTAAATGACAGGAAGCAAAAAAATGGAACAAATTGATGGAAAGGCTCAGTGGGCTTTTGGAGATGAGGCCTAACAAAACTTATGCAGTTTTTATTTCTTCATTTCAGGCCAGATGCAGATAAGATGGTAGGATAAAGCCCTTACTAAAGTCCAGGTGACTTGAGTTTGATAAAGAGCTCAGGTGCTTGATGACAGGGAAGGATGGGAGATAAGGACACAGCAGAATACGCACTGTTACATTCCTTTGGAGGAAAGACAATGAAAATGTGTGTCATAGGGTAGGATTTTGTAGCCTTCACAGCATGCAGACAGGAGTGTGCTCCTACAAAGAGAAGATGTTGTTGGCCCCTGTGGTGATGAAGCTGCATGCCCACCTACCCAGGAGTAACATTAAGCTGCATGATAAAATGCCATCATAGCAGGATGCTAGTGAGGGCATAAAGCAACCAAGTGACTGCCTGAATAATAGTCCCCATTGCACAGTTCCATCCTAACACTGAGTGAAAATTCCCAGTCAGCTGGTGAGTGAAATGGCATGCTCTGTTGAGGGAAGACTTGATGATTGGTAGACATGGGTGCAAAACGTAAATAGAAAAAGAAAGTCTCCAGTTCCTTCATTTAAACATACTGTGCCCAAATCCCACTGAAAAGTGCTCCATTAACATGCAAACTTTACAGTTTGGTGCAATATACAGTCTTAGCAAAACGTGCAACTACTCCTTTGACTGCAAAGTGTACTACATGCAATACAATACTGTCTACTGTGTTGCACATCCATCATAAGAAGTTATTTTCCTTCAATGTGTATACTTTCTGCACAGGTAGATAGGGTACACCTGAGTTGTCCAGCAATGTGCCCTACCTGGTTCCACAGATTTCATCCCATTGAGTGACACAGCTTCTGTCTGTGGTACATATGGTGCAAAAGTGAATGCCATTCATTTCAGCACTGAGGTGGACTGAGTTCTCTTTGACAGATGTGTGATTTTGTTCCTGAATCATGTGATTGTCTGTATCATATCCAGCATGCCCTTTATTCTACATCCAGAACATATATGGCATCTCTGCATCTGGTTACCTAGCTACAGATACACTGACTCAGGCAAGCATGGGCTACATTCATTGATATGACAAGTCCCAAAGCTCTGTCAGTAATTTGACGGTAACCATAGAGCTGACTCTAGTATACCTTTGGAACTGCCAGCTATCCTGTTTCATATGCTCTTACTAGTAGGCAAGAAAAGCTGATATCAGCAGCATATTCTCTCATTGCGCCATCATCTTCATTGTGCTTTGTCAGGGTTTATTACTGAACTCCCCCATCCTCTTCTTCATGTTCATTAGTAGCCCTGCACTTGTCTTGACTTTTTAGAAATCTCTGCCATCCTTAAAGCTGGGAACCTGATCAGTAACAAGGCATCATCTGCCCCTGAGCACCTTACTATAACATGATATGCCAAAGAGTTAAGGATGGTTTATAATTTCAGACATAGCCATAACTGAAAGAGTATCTTTTTTCACACATTTGAGAAGTCGGTTAGCCCTTTTTGTTTACTATTATTAACTATATTAATGGCTTTCCCAAATAGATTTCTGTGTCCTGAAGTAAGTACACATCTCAGCAAGGGTATTCTTATTCAGCATCACAAGAAGGATCAGAGTATTCACATCCTACATATGGAGTTTGGGAGATGTGCCCTCATCCATTATTATAAGTATAAGCAGTGTTTCCTCATCTTGTCCATGCATTCTCATGTGTCCTTCTCTTGCACTATAAGTGCAATGTCTAGTATGTCAAGCATAGTCTGAGTACATGCCAACATTGCTCTGTAGTTCTCAGTAAGTCAGTGTATTCATCCAGCATTGTTTAATCAGGGTATTCTCATCCAGTACAGTTCATAGGTTCATAGGTAAATACTAGGCAATCAGTCTGCAGAGTATTACACACCTAGCCAATAACAAGCAGTCAGAATCAACACCTGTACCTTGTATGTGTGAGGTAAAGCCCTTAACCACATACCAAATCCTCCCTCATTAATATAATCAGGGTGTTCATAGGTTCTTAAGTTCATAGGTGTTTACTAAGCTAACGGCCCTGGAGCCTTTACAAGCCTAGCCCATAGAAGTGCCCTAGCATCATGCCGCAGTTAGTTCCCAGTGCCTCAATCAAGTAGAAACACTGGAGTGATCCCTGTGGTGAACTTTCTATTTCCCATCCACTCATCAAGATTTCTCATGAAAAGGGCCAGTGAGGTGCTCTGTTTGACATGTATGGGAAGTCTATTCCAGAGCATGGGCAGTTTCTGGGTTATGAACCTGTTCCTCCAGCATTTTCTGTTGATTGTGGTAATGAGGTTGAGGTCCCTGGAGCATATGGTGTGGAGGGATTGGGATTTCTTGAGGCGTCACATTTCTAACAGGGCTGGGTCAGACATGGCTTTGTAAGTCAAGCAGAGATCGCCTCTTAATAGACGATATGAAAAAGGTGGACCACATCAGTTACTGTTAGAGAAACGTGAACTTGTTTGGCAGCTTAGGCTGAATTCCTACACTCCCCCTGGTTTAAACGAGGTCACATCTTTGACTTGTATTTTGAAGTTGAGAAGTCTATTGAGGTGACACATACAGTATTTCATTTCATGTTAGCAAAAGGTAGCAACTGTTGTAGTTTATTCCTGTTTTTCATCTTGAGTTCTTTTGCACATTTTTATAGTCTAGTACTAAAAATTTGTTTTTAAATTTTTCAACATTTTTAGACACAGATCCTCTAAGGTCTTAGAACGCAGTTTACTGTATGTATTTGTACTTTTAGGTATTTGACACCCTGTCCATAGTTATAAAATTTTTGCTTCAGATACTGTGACCTCTTGGTGTTGTGAGCAGTAGTCTGTTGTTATATTTGTACTCATTTTATACTTATTATTATTACGTTCTTTTCTTCTTTTCCACTCCAAGCATATATTTAAAATTATGTTTTCCTACATTTATGCTTTTCATTTAGTATTTCTGTTTTTTATGTTAGAGTACAGTTTTGCATTTTGTTTTTCTAAAACGAAAAAAAAGTTTTAAACAGAAGTTTTAAATGAATGATTTTATTTTGCTGACATGAGCTTTTTTAACACAAGAAAAAGGTTTTTGATGCAGAACACTTTCAATTATTTAACTTAGTATTTAATTAGTTAATTGAATGGTGGCTGAATCCAATTACTGTGCTTTACTTTGGCGCCTTTTTCCTTTTAAAACTGTGTATGAAGTTTTTTCTTTTGTCTGATGAAGTCTTCCAAAGGTGGAAGACGAAAAGCGCTTCACATTAAACTTTTTTGGAGTTATTCTAGCCAGATTGGAGCCTGTGTTGTTTTTTTCGTTTTGGAGAGTTTGTTGTTCCAGTTATTTTCAAGCGTTTGTACTTCATGGCTACCGACAATGGTTTGGATTCCTCTGTTGAGCTTACTCCTCAACCATCATTGCTACCTGGTTCTGGTGTGAGTGAAACAACTAATCTCACACAACTGTTGCAGTTAATGAATGAAAAGCTTGAGAATTTGTCCACGAAAGTGGACAGTTTATCGCAACCTAGTGCTGCAGTAAAACCGAAGGTCACAGCAGGTTCTATTACAGGAAAGCAAACATCTGAGTGTTTGGCTTTAGCTAACAGTGCTGTTAACAAAGTTGGAACTGATGGAATGAATTTTGCTGTCAAACACAGCTCACCTGTAAACAGAGGCAGTGGCGAATGCCCCATCCATTTAAACTCAACAACCGAGTCCTCCTCGGGGCTTATAGGGCTCCCTAATGTTGCAGAATGGTTAAAAACACAACCAGCTTTTGAATTTAACTAAAAAGATGTCATTAGTGAATGCTCGGCTGGAGGAGATGAGTCTATCTCTTAAGTTAAAAGAGATTGATCGGAAAATTTTAAAACTAAAAAAGTTACAATTGGAAGTAAATTATTTTGGAGAGCGTAAGAAACAGGGTGTAGTACCAAAATGTTTGCGATCCTGGCAATACCCTTCGGGGTTAGAGGTGGGAACAGTGTTTTACAATGAACTTTTAATGTTGTTTGACAAGCACGGCACTGAATTAATGGACATGATGTGCAAACATTATTCTATTTCTATTGAGGCTTTAACTAACGAAATCAGTTTTAAATAATGACATTAAAACACACCCTGAGTTCATAAGGTACCATTATGATTATAAAAGGGTGTTTTCTTCTATTGACCAACAATTAATCAAAAACACGGAAGTGAAACTCAAGAAACTGAGAAGGGACATCAGTGACTATAAGAATGGGGTTGCATACCCAAAACTACCACCCTCTCAAGGTAAGGGTATATTTGGTCATGCCCTTGCACAACGTAAAAATGTTGTGAACACAGTCAATGGAAACGATCCTGAGGTACCTGTGAGGGTAGGACCAGGAGTCAGCGATCTAGATCTGTTTGAGGGCAGCTGGAGGGAAAACATTGCTGACAAGCATCCTGTCACCAACGTGGTTGGCAACAACCACTACAACAGTAATGAAATTAATGATTCTTTTTCCAACAGGGGCCAGAACCACCCACGGAGATACAACACGAGGGGCACGAAGAAGAATCACAAGTACAACAGATAACTAATGCACCTGTCATTTTGTTGAATGGTAGTGGTGACTTCAAGGTGTACAATTTCTCAAGTTACACCATTTGCCAGGAGTTGTGTGAACTTTTCAGTAAGGGTTTGACTTTCATACCCAATGAGCATTTTGACTTACCAGGGGTTTTGATTGATTTGAAATTATATAGTCGAAAATTGAACTTGTCTGTAATTTTTGGCAGTATGGGTTACATCAATGACCCTTTAAGAATGGCTAGTACGTACAACCTACCCGTGTGCCCCACTCTTTCTTTGTTCGAGCACATGTGTGAGGCCGATTTGAGGTCTCTATGTATGAGTGCTAGAAAAAATGTTATTAAGAACATAGCTGAGGATGAAGCTGAAGCTTTGAGATTGGTCAGAGCCTTACCGGTCCGGTTTTTGAAACCGGACAAAGGTGGAGGTTTGGTGATCATGGACAATGATGACTATGACAACAGAATGTTTGATGTGCTAGATAGTAAGATCTACATGAGGTCCAGCCTTAATGAAATGAATATTGCTTATAAAAGAATCTTTTCCTTCCTTAGGGATTTGTTGATAGAAGGGTTAATCAGTGTTGACGTTTATAATTACTTTGTGATTTTGAAGCCAAGAACACCCAGTTTGTTTGGTTTACCTAAACTATATAAAAACATTGAAAACCCTCCTATGAGGGCTTTGGTGAATGCAAGGTCTTCTATTAAATATACATGCTCTAAGTTTGTGGATGACTTATTAAAGAAATATGTAGTGAGGGAGGAACAGATATGCAAAGACTCTTGGGCTTTTTTGAAAAATTTAGAAAAATTTATATTCCATGACAATATTTTTTTCTTAACAATACACGTGGTGGACCTTTATTTCTCCATCCCACACGACATAGAGTTAGAATATATCACTAAGAAACTTATTTCTTATGGAGCAGAGAATGATGAAATACGTTTGATTCAAGAATTACTAGATGTGATTTTGAACAACAACTACATCAGTTTCAATGGCAACATCTACAAGCAGGTGGTAGGGGTAGCGATGGGTTCCCCATGTGGGGAAAGTTATGCTAGTTTAGTTCTAGCACAGTGGAAACACGAACACATATTTAGTAAAGACATCCACAAGAAAGTAAAGCTTTACAATAGGTTTTTGGATGATATTTTCATCATGTTTCAAGGGAGTGCAGATGATGCATGTAGCTTTGTGGAGGCATTAAACAACAGTACTTCTTTCCTAAGATTCACACAAACATACAAAGAGGACACTGTCAGTTATTTCGATGTGAAATGGGTAAGGGACACTGTACGTAAAGGCTATTTAGCTAAAACTTTCAGGAAACCTATGTATTCCAACACGTTGCTGCACTTTTCCAGTTGTCACCCATTCCATCAGAAGAAATCTGTCCTAAAGGGACAGTTGGTAAGAGCAGCTCGAATGACATCTGAAGACATGTCATTTGACGATGAATGTATCTTGTTGAAGCACATGTTTATGAGTCATGGTTACCCAGAGTCATTAGTTGATGAGGTGGTAAGAGAGGTTTGTAGTAAGAGACTGTCAGGTATTTTTAATCCCATCCTTACCGTAAAAGAAGGAGATTTAGTTTGGGATGTGGAAAAAGAATTGAGTGTGGTGGTGCCCAGTACAAGTTCACCACCAGTAGTCGTGGGCTCAACAGGTACAGACTTGGTTTGTTACAAGAAGAGTTTTATTACCCTTTTACTTTGGAAGCGAAGTTCATTAGCAACATCCTTAGAAGAAATTGGCACTTGTTGACCTTTGAGAAGGATTTAGTAAAGAAATTAGGTGACGAACCAGTTATTATTATTAGAAAAGGTAGAAATCTAAAAGTATTATGGAAAGTACGATTATGAAACCCACTAGAACAGAGGGCACATACAAATGTGAGGCATGTAATTATTGTAAATTAATTTCTACAGGGTCTAGTTTCACAGTAAATCAACACATGTTTAAAGCCAGAGGCCAGTACAGTTGTAGTTCTAAATCAGTGGTTTACCTGGATTCCTGTCAGTCATGTCTGGCTTTTTATAGTGGCAAAACTGACAGGAAATTAAAAGAAAGGATTTATGAAAACACATATCATATAAGGAAGAAGAGTAGTACCAATGCCGTAGCGAGACACTGTAACGTGAATCCTACCCATGCTTTTTTGTTTAAAGTGATAGATCAGGTAGTGGTTGATGAAAAAGGTGGACCACATCAGTTACTGTTAGAGAAACGTGAACTTGTTTGGCAGCTTAGGCTGAATTCCTACACCCCCCCCCCCTGGTTTAAATGAGGTCACATCTTTGACTTGAATTTTGAAGTTGAGAAGTCTATTGAGGTGACACATACAGGGCAGGATTCACGAAGGCTTGCACAGAGTGTAAGAGATATGTAACACTCCATGCAAGCCTCGCGATCCAGGAACAGCTCGAAACTCCGTGTAAGAGACCAGCTAAAACGTCTCTTACATGGACTGGGCGTGGATATGCTAAATACCTCACTAGCAGCCAAAAGGCATGCAAATGAGGTAGAGTAGCGATCCACGAAACAGAAAGCAGTCTGTGTAAGAGCCGTTTTAGCTGCAGAAATGTACTCAGTTGACAACTGAGTACGTTTCTGCAAAAATCACAATGGAGCCATGTCAGCTCCAAATAAAGGGTGCATATGTGTCAGGCAGCATGCCAATGGCCAAATATGTGGCCATTGGCAAGGTACCCCAATGCAAATATAAAAAATATATAATTCTTTTTTTTCGGCGATCGCCGATGTCTAAACGCAGCGCAGCCCCGCGCAAATGGGCTGCGCTGTCTAAAACATAAAAATGAAGGTTATAAACCCACAAATGTGGGTTTTATGCAATACATGGAATGACAATGCAGGGACCAGCAGACCAAAAACAACATGGCCACCGTGTAGTAGTTGCTAAGGGGGGAAGCTGAGTCTAAGACATGTAACTAAGCATTAATAGGCAATCTGATGTAAATGAGGGTTAGGATACTGAATCCAACAGTCACATAGCAAATGAGCACAGTCTGAGCAGTGTAAGAGATACATAAGGGGGAGGAATAGAGTAGGATATAGGTGACATCACAGGGGGGAATGGTAGAAAGAAATGCAGTTCATTGGAGGTCAGTGTTACATGACAGATGACAGACACAGATCATGGAAAGAGGAGTGCCACAAGATAAGCATGGGAAAGTCAAGAAATGGAAGATGTACACTGTTACTTACACCAAAGTTTCTTGCTGGGCGTGCATGCGCACGTGTGCGCGCCATGAGGCGTGAGTAGGACAGTGTGCGCGCGTGTAAGGCAGACTGAGCATGTGGGAGCATGTTGGTAGATTTGTAACACTGTTTGCGCTGGTGTGCGCGCGTTTTAACCCAAATAGGCAGATCCTGAACCGTGTAAGCATGTGTGCGCGCGTGTAAGCCACTGTGAGCGTGTTTCTGCTGGTATGCACGCTGCTCCCCCCTGAGGAAACAGAAAGGAAAAAAGAAGCAACAGAATTAGTAGGAAGCTAGCAGGGAATACTGCTGGAGCTAGCAGGTGTAAACAATTAGAAGCAGGCAATTACACAGGCAGAATAGTAGCCCAGCCCAGCACTTAAAACTCTGCAAACAGCAGTGCAGGATGTTTCTCTCAAGAGACATTGCAAGACAGGAGTAAGCTATTAGAAGTGAAAACTGGAAAAGCTTAACTCAGAGCAGAAATGCTAGGGGCTGCCATAGCTGTCATAATGAGACATAGGCGACCTGCTGAGGGTGGTGAAAATGCAGATGGTGCCAGACAACCCACAGTGAGGAGACGGAGAAGAGTGTACAGGCCCAGGGTCACCTACCACAGGTTACATGAGCTGGAAATAGTAGAGTGCTATAGAGTGGACAGAGAGCTCCTGCAGCAAATTGTTGAGCTGTGCAGGCCATGCCTCACACACAGAACCAACAGAGGGGAACCCATCCCAGTGGAAACCAAGGTATGAGTTGGCCTAAGAATACTAGCAACAGGTACCTTCCAGAGACCAACTGGTGATATGATGGGGATATCACAGGCATCAGCCTCCAGGGTACTGCACCAGTTCCTGGATGCCATGTCAGCACATGTCGGTGATCATGTATATTTCCCCAATGCCTGTGAGGTATTGGCCAGCAATATGCGTCTCTTCCAGCAAATAGCGGAATACCCTGAGGTAGTGGGTGCAATAGACTGCACGCACATATGCATCAAAGCACCAGCCGGTGAGCAGGGTAGGGCCTACATTAACCGCAAGGGCTTCCCCTCCATCAACTGCCAGGTCATGTGTGATGCCCAGGGCATAATAATGAATGTGTGTGCTGGCTGCCCTGGGAGCTACCATGATTCCCACATCTGGCATTTGATGCAGCTGTACCAGACCTTTGCCAATGGGGACATCCCACACAGACACCTAGTGGGGGATGCAGGTTATGCACTGGAGCCGTGGCTGATGGCACCCATCAGAAACGCACACACACCTGAACAGGAACGCCATAATGAGGCACACGCACAGACACGTAATGTAATAGAGCGTGTGTTTGGGCTGCTCAAGTCACAGTTCTGGTGTCTGGACACATCTGGTGGAGCCTTGCAGTACTCACCAACTACATGTACCCAAATTGTCATGGTATGTGCTATGCTACATAATATGATCTTGCGAAAACAGCTGCAGCAGGACCAGCATAAGGCTGGGCCAAACAGACCCCACCATTGCCAAGGCCATCACAGGCAGAGCGTGACTTGGAGGAGGAACAACCTGAGCCTGCCCTAGTAGGCAGAAGGAGGCGTGCCCAGTATGCCCTGGCCTTGGCAAAGAGGCAATGCATAGCACATACACTGGCTCAGTAGGAACCCTGGGAATGATACCCCTCTCTGACTCACTCAAATAATAACAGGGATGCCTAAAATGACATGACCTGCTCACAAACATGTACAGGGAGTGTAATATGTGCATCCAACAGAGGCAGCCCTGCAGCACCACCTGAGGCATGAATGCCATGTGTTAAGTAATGTAACACCATGTACTATATGCACACTTGAGGACCCTGACTAACATCCACCCTCACCAAGCATGAAGCCACAAAATGACGATGGGATGATCAATTGCAATAACTGGCTTAAGTAATGCAGTTAGTCAAAGGGGAGCCAATGTGTTTCAGCCTGGGAAGACATGCTGAGCATGACATGATGCACCACCTGCTAGGGGTGGCGTGCACCTATCAGTCCAGGCCCCATGGATACTGGCAAAGGCTGTCAGTACCCACAGCATGCCCTGAATAGGTAAGTCTCAAAACACAAACCCACCTTCATAGGTACCACAAGGGATAGGAACCTAGATGTAATGCTACCCAATGCCAGAAGTCTAAACAGCAAGATGCGTGCAGTGTAAACGCACACAGTATGGACAATGTTGATATCAGTCCTGTAATAGTCAAGGCTCACATCAGCACCCTAACACTACCAGGTTACACCTCATACTGTGCTGTACAGCCTCAAAACATGGAACAAGCTACAAAAGGAGGGTGACTAGCAATAATTGTCAAGGATAACCACACCCCCATGTTGGTACCACAACAAGAAGCAGCATGGATTAGCCATGGTCAAATACCAATGGCTAAAACCGCCTCCCAGTATATAGCCTGCTGCAGACTACTGTCCTAACACCAGGAACTGCACCTGGCCTATGTTGGAATACATGAATATATCAAGCCCCCCAAACCACATTATATTGGTTGACTGAAAATACCCAGACATACACTGGGAGCATTATACTAGCATCAACACAGTAGGAGAAAAGTTCCCAGAATCCATAAACCAAAATTCCCAGGAACAACGTACCACTCCCACAAGAGGGGTAAGCATACTGGATGTGATAATCAGCAACATGCGTACTGGATGGCAAGATGAGAAGTGTATCCCTCACTGGTAAGACCAGACCATAGAGTAATCACACCGGATATACACATCCTGACCACAGTCCCTGGCCAGAAAACCACAGTGAAAAACATGTGTAAAGCATAAGTTGCACCCCTCCAAACCGATGTGGAATCCACTAAAGGCCCTGCGCAGGTGCAGAATATGGGACACACCGCAGAACATGTTATACAGGCATTCCATGAACACAGCCAGGAACGCTTGGATTATGCAATCACAAATAACAACAAGACACAATGCCATACACGCAGGCATCTGGCATGCTGGACTCCAGCCATTACCAAACCATGCAAGAGAATGAGGAAGCTACTACATGATAGAGCAAACATAAAAAGGGAAGTAATCACTGATCAGTAGTATGGCAATAAAATATGTCCACGCATACAATCCACTAAGGCCAGCCACAACAAGTAGAATCTGTGAATCCTGAGACAATGTTACACCTGCCCCAAGTACACAGACAACCCTCAACTCCCCCCAATAAATACAAATATATGTGAGAGATGCAACCATTTATCCAAACCGGAGGCTGAGCTCCCCTAACTCAGTACTGTCAAAACTAGTCAGGAGGAGAAGGTAACCACATACACCACAAACCCAGTCCCACATAGACCTATCACAACTGTAAACCAAACACATAAACACAGAAAAACATTCCCAGAGGACCTAATTACAAACACACCACACCAACAGAGGCCTCCAAAGCAGACCCCAAGCAACCACAACCTCCAAACATAGCACATGCAACACATAGTACACAAAGCTCGTGTGCCAAACAGTCACAGGCCAGAAGGAGAAACAACATGCCTGATACAGTTGTAATAGTTGTCTGGATAGGCAGACACACTGCTGTCCCACTCACCAGACTGAACAAGGGAAAAGGTACAGTAAGCTGCCTGTAGGCTGCCACAATATGCCACATAACACAAGTACGCAGGTCACCCCAAAGCAAGCAGAAATATGATGCACTCATTGTCCATGCTGGTGTGAATGACCTGAGATGTACCTCCCTGGACTACATGAAAAGAGACATAGATGAGCTCTCTGAGTATGTACTCTAGGCCGGTATGACACTGGCTGTTTGCAGCATCCAACCCTCACCAAGAATGATGCCACAGTACAAACACAGAATGATCAGCTTTAACAGGTGGCACAATTACAGCTGTCAGTCCAAGAGGGTCTAATGTCTGTCTGCTTGAGATGTCATGCATGACAAGCCATGCTGCTGTTCCAGGGATGGCTTGCACCTGTTACCCCTGGGCGTCTGGATACTGGATAAGGCCTTTGCCACCTCCATAGAGCCGTACGTAGGCAAGGCCGAAAAGACTAACCCACCACCCTAGAAAACATAAGTGGTAAGAAACATAAGGGTAATGCTGACCAATGCCAGATGTGTAAACTGCAATATGCATGCTCCTGAGGCACTTCCCAGTATGGAGAACATCGATGTCTGTGCAGTGACAGAAGCCTGCTGCAAGCCTACTGACAGCACACCAGCACTACCAGGTTATACCACATATCATGCATTATGGCCCCAACACCTGGACCAAAACATTAAAGGAGGGGGAGTATCCATATGCAGCACAGACACCCACACGGCCAGGTAATTGACAATGCACGAAGCAGCGGAGACCACCCATGTGCACCTAACTATAGTCAAAACTGCAGTACAGTCTGTAGCATGCGACAGACCACACTCTCACACACAGGAACCCCACCCAGACATCCTGAAGACACTGGACAATATGAATGTCCCACCAAATACCAAACAAGGTACTCACAAATTACCACATAGGTGGTAAACCATTATGTATGCAAGGAGTAATCAGGGACCTAGGGACACAAGTCGACAGTAACCTGTCATGTGACACTCACAATGCCAATGTGGCTAGGAAGACTGTCTATATTGGACACCGTATCATGAAAGGATTCACATCTACATCAACAGAGGTCACTTATCAGACCCATAATCTAGTACAATGACTCATATGGGATGTACCGTACCTGACACCTGCACTGGTTAGAAGACCTCAAAGGTACCTCACCAAGAGGATAAAGGGTGTCAAATATATGTCATATGCTGCCTGGCTGTAGACACCCCAGCTGAATGCAGTCACAGACTGCCTACACAGAGGCATTGTATGTCTGTTGTACAAGGCCATGTCCAACACAGGAGTAATGGACATGCTCCACCCCAGGAAATCAAAGCCATTGGAGCTGTGAGAGTGACAGATGTCAACCTCAACACATAATGAAATAGGATGTGCTGGAGGGACAGATACATAACCCAGAGGCTCCCCACACCCTGGAACAGGATCCCACTCCATGTTAGGCAGAGCCCCTCACTGACACCCCTCAACAGGAATATTGCCAAGTGGATGGATGATCGTAGAGGTACACTGGGGGTCTTCACTGTGTCACGTCCAGACAGAGGCACAGTAAAGAAAATCATAAATGGCCATAATATTCACATAGCAATGGGCGGCGAAAGACACACACACTCTGTCTAGGCTTACTAATGCCCTAGGGTGGATAGCCTAGTATGAACCTATGAAGATACAAATTGTACAGGACACTAAGGATAATCACAAGGCTTACTCAACTGATGGTAGGAACCATGTTGGGAATTCACAGATATGCTCCGAATCACACAGATATTACAAACAACATACCAAACACACACACATATTGCCAACATACAACCTGACAGGTGCAGCGCTAACCCCCCCCCCCCCCAGAATGCAAAATATCTATCCCAGCAGACTGCTGGCCTCCTGCCATTGCAGATGCTGAGGTAACAGCCATCATCTACAAAGCAAAACACACAGCAGCAAAGGTATGAGACGGTGTCCTGGGCTGAGGCCAACATGGACTCCAAGAAGAATGGAATGCCAAATCACACTACTGCCCAATGTCAGCCTTACCACAGGATATGTACCCAAAGAGCAGTGTACAACAACAATGGTCCTTCACAACAAAGGTGTTGCCTGAATGGATACTGCAAACTACCACCCCAGGATCCTGACAAGCTTGGTCTGCACAGCTATGGAAAGGATCAGCATGTACCGCAGACATAAAGCTATCGAGGACCTACTGACACCAGACCCTACCCAGTGTGGCTGTCGTAAGTGCAGATCCTGCCCTAAACATGTTTGACCCATTTGAAACAGTCATTAAGGTCATCGATGAGGGCAATGTGGTCCACACAGCGTAGCTGGACCGTGCAAATGCTTCCAGACAATACCCTACGAGTTCAGTATGGATATGTTCACCAGCTTAAATATAAACCCCTATGTCAGTAGAGGGGTTGCAAACCAGACCAAGGACAGAACTGACATGGTCAGACATGCTGCATCCATGTCAGACTACAAAGCAGATATGAGTGGCATCCCACAAGGCTTGGTCCTGGGACCTCCCGTTCGTATATATGTCCCATAGGTACAGGCCAACATGGAAGGACTGTGACTGAACATGTATGCAGAGGAGTACAAACTGCCCACCATATCTGACCCCCAGCTGACACAAGCAACCCACAAAAGGGCCACATAGAAACAGACAACTGGAGCCATAGCCATGTCAGCAAGCTAATTGCAGAAATGTGTATAGACAACCACCGTGGATATACAGTAAGTGCCCACCAATTACCACACAGGTGTTAACCCATTATGTACCTAACATGTAATGAGAGACCTGGGACACAAGGTGATAGATATCCTGCATTGGACAAACATGTGGCTGTAGTGTTCGCAGAAACATACCATATACCCACCCAATCATGAAGGTTGTCAGATCTAGATAAGGAGAGGTCACTGTGGCTCTGCAGTCATCCCTCATCAGCGTCACAATTGACTACAATAGCCCCTGTGGGATGTACCTCAGCAGACACCTCCATCAACTGTAAAGTCCACAACAGTACCTCACCAGGAGTAGCAAAGAACATGAACAGATGCCATGTGTTGCCTGATTAAACAAACTGCAGCTCCACACACTGCCATACTGCCCACCCAGAGGCAAGCTGTGCCTGATGTATGAAGCCATGTCCAAGCTGGAATCAATAAACATGCTGCACCTTGTACAATCTGAATGGCAGTGAGCTATGCGCATGAGAGACCTGAACCCCAGCACTGACATACATAGGGCAAGCTGTACTGAATGATCCATAACACAGAAGCCACCCCCACTCTTGAGTAAACTCCCAGTACAGGTTAGCCAGAGAGTCACCTATCGACACCCCTCAAGAGGAATCCTGATGAGTGGATGGGAGATGGTAGGTTTACCCTGGGTATCACTGTTATGTCAGAGGTAGATGGAGGCACAGTATACTAACCATGACATATGTCATGGCAAACTCCAGTTACAATGTGTGTCGAAGGACAAACACACTCTGTGACTAGCATCAGAAATGGCCTAGGGAACATCGCTAGTGTTTGCCAATGTCCACCTATGTTGTGGAATACACTACCAATGTTGGACAAGCCTAGTGTAGGTAGTCCATATCTGAACATAATGCAACATGGTCATATGTGCACAACTGGCCCCTACACAATCTGTTGTGCTCACTATGAAGATGTCAAGCAGTAATAGGACTAAAGCCCAGGATACTGTCCACCACAGTGAAAGTACTGAACCAGTACACTATACGGTACTACAGTGTTAGGTCATTATGAAAGGATGTTGACAACTGTATGCAAAGTATCCCATGCAATCCCTGCAGGCACAGTATAATCCCTGTTGTGGCAGACATGAAGCAGTTGGCCAGTAAGTACACAACATGACACCCAACACACAACCATAAACGTGAGATAATGTTGAAGTTCACACCCACCCAAATATGTGGTGGACTTCAGAGTTCAACATATGGAAAGCTCACACTGGGCATGGTCGCACACTTTGATAAATGAGGCATATGTCAGACAACATGCCATGGAAAGGCTGAACTGGGCATGCTCACACACTTAGGCCATATCTCCGTTTAGCAGTTGGCCACACATATCTGGTATTTGTACGTGTCCAGGAACCAACCACAACACAGCAATCTGCCCAGTGCACACAGTAAATGACTACAGAGACATAAGTGATATAGTGGATCGCCCTCATATTCAAACATCTTCCACAGATACACAAGTTGTTCATAGGAACAGGGAATGCTATGGCAATAAAGACCTGCAAACAGTCTAACAGCAACAAATATTGTGCATCTGACAATTAAACATATGGGTGTAGAGGTCAATACTAGGCTGTTTGCCCTAGGGAATGACAGCTTAGTCAGAGTGTGCTTGGCATCTGCATCCCCAGTACAGTAGGCTACTGTGCCACTGTAAAGTAGGTCACATAAGGCAACGTGTGAGGCTAGTGAGCTGTGCCTCTGTCAAGCAGGGGCACAGTGGAGATCCCAGGGTTTGAATATGCTAAGCCACATCCATGTTGTTGGTGTGTGCTGGAAGAGGGTTGCTGAGGACCTCTAACAGTAAGTGGGCGTCAATAACAGACTGAGGGGAGCCCTGTCTGGACAATTCCACTGTCAACACTGTGTTGTGATGATTATGTGGGATTGAAGTGTCATGCTGGTACTGTTCACAGATGTCCTCCCTCTGTGGGCTACAGCTCTGCAATGTATTAGCTCACTCTGTCTGTTGGATGGCTCATATATGGCTGGTGTACACCTGACAGGTGTCCTGTTGTGGAGCAGTCATGGGTATATGTGGGATTGCATGATCAATGCAAACCTTACACATGCTCATAGAATGCAATTGTCAAGGATTATGCAGAGTGGCCAGTATAGTCCCCCAGCATGGGTCCTTTGAAGTCGTCCACCCCAGTCTTCACAAGTGTAGAGTCTGCTTGTGCTAAATACAGTTTGTTTGCAGTGACAACCTTGCCTGGGGGTGGGGATGGGATATGGATGTCCAGGGAAAGGTGGGTATGGTCAGATATCAACAATGGTAGTCTACCTCTGGTGTGGAACAGTGAGTACCCATGTTACGGATGGACAGGTGCAATATGTATTCCACCATGTGGCTGTGGTGAGTGGTTCTGCCATAGCACATGGACCCACAAATTGTAGTGGCTGTAGGGTAAAGTTGTAGAGGCCTGAGTAGTTCCCGCACACAATATGCCTGTACCTGATGTTAACAACTGGAATGGTGTATGTGAACACCTGCATATCTCGGCACTGTTCGCAGGGAAGCAAAGTGTGTGTCCTGGATGTGGGCGTGGTGTTCTGGACTGGTTGTGTTGTGTGTTACAGGTCCTGTGGTCATGAAGCATGGTATAGAACATAACCTGCCAGCGCAATGTGCATATCTGACCCTGAAGTAGGTGGCTGCAAATGCATATATATGCTATCCCCCACCTGACAGGTAGTACTAGATGTACATACCTCTGTAGAAATAAAGATGTCAGCACCCTATAAATACTGCAGGTGCAGAACAGATGTTCAGTAATTCGGATAGCGCACTCTGCTAATGCGTCTACCTCAAGTGCGGTAATATAGTTAGGTAGGAGTTTGAACCATGCAAATGCTCAGTGTGTGTGTGTGTGGGTGAGCGGGTTTGATGTGTGTGTGAGGGAAGTGTCCCTTTTGGCAACTGGGAAAACACTCTACAGGATGCACATTCCCCTTTCTAAGCACTGATGATGTCAGCACCCTATAAGTACAGCAGGAGAAAGAAAACCTCCCAGTAATACGAATAGCGCACTCTGCTAATGCATCTGTCACGAGTGTCATAACATAGTTAGGTAGGGGTTTGAATCCTGCAACTGCTCAGTGTGTGTGGAGGGGGGTTAGTGTGTGTGCAAGTCTATGTAAGGGGAATGTCTCTTTTGGCAACTGGGAAAACACTCTACAGGATGCACATTCCCCTATCTAAGCACTGATGATGTCAGCACCCTATAAGTACAGCAGGAGGAGGGAAACCTCCCAGTAATGCGAATAGTGCACTCTGCTAATGCGTCTGTCATGAGTGTCATAACATAGCTAGGTAGGGGTTTGAATTCTGCAACTGCCCAGTGTGTGTGGAGGGGGGTTAGTGTGTGTGTAATTCTGTGTGAGGGAAATGTCCCTTTTGGCAACTGGGAAAACACTCTACAGGATGCACATTCCCCTATCTCAG
Organism: Protopterus annectens; assembly: GCF_019279795.1. Taxonomy (NCBI): domain Eukaryota; kingdom Metazoa; phylum Chordata; order Ceratodontiformes; family Protopteridae; genus Protopterus; species Protopterus annectens. Next base: position 94,978,141 of record NC_056734.1, read on the forward strand.
CACTGATGATGTCAGCACCCTATAAGTACAGCTGGAGAAGGGACACCTCCCTGTAATCCGAATAGCGCACTCTGCTAATGCGTCTTTCTCAAGTATCATAACATAGTTAGGTAGGGGTTTGAAACCTGCAAGTGTTTGTGTTTGGATGAGGGGTATTTGTGTGTGTGCAATTCTGTATGAAAGACATGTGCTTTTTGGCAATCAGGAGATTACACTACATGATGCACATTACCCTTTCCAAACACTGATGATGTCAGCACCCTATAAGTATAGCCGGAGAAGAGGAACTTCCTAGTAATCCGAATAGTGCACTTCGCTAATGTGTCTCTCTCACATGTCATGATATAGTTAGGTAGGGGTATGAATCCGGCAAGTGTGTGTGTGTGGGGGGGTAGTAGGGTGTGTGTAATTGCAAGTGTGAGACAACAGATCCTTTTGGCAAATACTACAATACACCAGATGCTGCATATTCCCCCAGTAAACACAGGGGATGTCACCACACTATCAGTACAGCCAAACAGTGCTACTTGCCCAATAATGCCAATAGTGCGCTCCGCTACTGGGTCTATTACCACTGTCAGAGCACAGATAGGTATGTTTTGGAAACCCACAACTGCCATGTGTGGTTGTGTCACACAATATGACCATGTGTGGGTTGTTGTTCATAACAATGCATGCCATTGCCTAAACCAGCAATGGCAATGCACACATGATGTATGTGTGTGACACATACAGATATATACCTGTGACCTTCAGTAGTTACCATGTCTGACACGTGCCTCAAGTGGATAAATGGTATTCGCAATGCATAACAATATGACTGTGTCTTACTGTGCAGGGGCCACACATGGTATGTGTCTATACGGTGTGGGTTGTATATGGTATAATACCTACAGCAGGGGATACAAATTTGGTCTGGGCCATATAGTCTACATGTAGTCGATGAACAGGTGCTGCATGTTCCCACCTGTTGTGGGAGTGGTAACATGTTGTTCCACTGCAATTCAGTGACTACATGCTGGGAACCTTTCAGCTAGTGTGTTGTAGCTACAGTAATGCTCATGCACAATGTTTGGCTGGATGCAGTCCAGCCATATAAAGACATTTCTTGAGACTGTCATATTGCCAGTGTTGTTAGGGAGTATAGGTGGGTTTCCTGTGTATGGGAGGGTTGTGTGTGCCAGGCTATGAACCAGAAGGCAGTCCAACACACTTTTAGCTGCTCATGGATAGGCCCTGATGCTTTGTGCTGTGCCAACAACCTGGAGGTGTATGTATCTGTGGTGCCTTGGGATACCACCCCCCTGTCCATGTGTGTTACATGTGTAGGGGACGACAGGCATGGTATGAGGTATAACCTGGCAGTGATGTGTTGCACCTGGGAGCCGTGAATCAGGAATCTGGTACTGCACAGATATTGCAGTTCACCGTGCTGAGGACAGTGTCCAGTGCATGCATCTTGCGGTGTACACTGCTGATGTTGTGTAGCATCACTGTTAGTGTCCTATCCTGTGTGATACCCATGGAGGTGGCTATGTAATCTGTGTCCTGCAGCAAAAGGCACTATGTGTGTATCAAGGGGCTTCGCCAATATACAATGGCCCATGGGTGTCACGTGCAAGCTGCCCCTCGCAAATCATTGTGGCTTCCCTAGCATGTAAGGACATGTTGACAACCATTGGATACCCTATGAATGACATTGGAGATTGAGCAGAATGTAGACATAGAACACCCTTCCTACATATTGTGGTAGCATTCCTGGTGAGGGTATGATGGCAACCAAGATCAGGCTCATACTGGCCCGTGCCACATGCTGAGAGATCCCTTCTATGTTCCCTATCATGTAGTCCAGGGAGGTATGTCTCAGATCATCCATAGTGGCATGGTCAATGACTGAGTCATATGTGTCCATGCCTCTGACTGACCTGTATGCATGTGTTTTGTGGTGGACCATAGTGCCCCACAGGCATATCACTGTGACCTTCACCATGTACAGCCTGTTGAGCGGGACCTCACTGCAGCAGCCAAGAGAGGTACCTGACACATCTGTAGCAGGTGTGTTGTGTAGCCCTACAGGCTGTGAGTGTGTGGCACATGGGATGTGTGTGCCATGTGTGGCATGTGCTCTGTTCCAACGTAACGTATGCCTGTGTGCCAGCTGCGGAGGTGTGTGATGCTCAGGCAGGATGCTATTCTGAGTCTCCAAGTATGCCCCAGTGTGTTCAGATTGCTGTCAGTGCGGGTCTATGTCAGACTGGTATTGTAGTCACTGTAGTATGTCATGCCACCTGACAGGGTATGGCAGTACTGAGTTCAGAGTGCTCAGTCCCCAGATTGGCTATGTGGTGGCATCCCACACATGTGTTGTACGTTCCTGGCCAGGGGAGAGGGTTGACTGCATACATGTGGCAGCTGTGACATTGCCACATGACTCACATAAACCACAACTGGACCATAGAGGTGATTCACAGGTTACCTTTGCACATGCTACCATAGTAGTGTGATTGCCATGGTGATTACCAACACATAGGGCCAATAGGGAACAACATACTGAAGGTGTGTATGTGTGGGTGTACTGCTACTGATTTCATAGCACTGGCATATATGACTGCACACGTGGGTAAATGCCAGGTAAGTCATGTGCAATGTGTCACAGGCAACGTACATGCGAACAGGACAGACAGTGATGTTCTGTCATGTGGAAACTTGACATACGTATAGTACGCTATGCAGATATCACTAGGAGTCCACAGAAGCACTGTAACTCTGCATTGCAGGTGGAAGCAGTGTTCCAGGGAACCCCAAGCGAACATGCATGCAAACAAAGCTACAGTAAGCAGGGCTGGAAGTAGTCCATTGTACAACAAAGAAGGGTAACACTTACAGTAGGTAACAGTGCAAATATGTAGGCACTATCAACATGTACCCAGGAATGCACAGCTCAGATGTCCATGGTAGAACTGATATTATGTCATAGTTAATTGTGATTTGTATTACACTGGTACTGCACACATATCAACATGCGCAAACATCCACATTGCATAGTCGTTGTGGGCAACTTGCCACCATTACTGTACATGTCCATCATTGCGTATCACTACTTGCATTAGCTTCTCCCCTGTGCTATCTATGTATGTGGCTATCTGTTGACATCCTTACCACCGGTATGCAATAATGTGCAGCTGTTACACTATGGTACTTACTATGGGTGTAGATAACAATTCAGGACAGTCATACAGTTACTGCATCAGGCATGCTGGGATATACACACAGTCATATCATCACACTGTACTGTTACCAACATGATACTAGTAATACACTTCTATGTAGTCACCCTGTGCATCAGCAACGTGTTTACCTGTTCCTGCACTGATGTTGGAGATTGCAGAAGGTGGCACTGTTTCATCATATGCACAGGGTGTGAATTAGGTATGCCTGAGTCTGCCACTGATACCACCAATTGACATGTGTGTGTATGTGTGTTGGTGAGGGACAGCAGTACCGGGTGGGGCACTGTTGGTGCAGTGTGTGCGTGTATGTGGTAGCCCTAGGTGTTAACATTTTGCATGTGTGCATGCATGCACACAGTTCCACCTCATGGCTGTCATATACTGGAGTTTGTGGACAGCCACAGACTGCACCTGGCAGGTCATACAGATCAGTGTCTGTGGGCATGGACATGGTACCTGTGCCTGGCAGGGGTGCTACGGACCGTATCCGGTACTAAGCCAGACTGGGTACCATCATCAGAAGTGGGAGTGTGTTGACTGGACACAGGTCCCTGTTGGGACTGTCCAGAGTCACGTGCACGTGGTCTCCTGGGGCGTTCCGATGACAGCACAGACCCAGCATTGCTTTGGCTGCTGCTGGCACTATGGGGGCGTCCGCGGGCCTGTTGTCGTCCACGCCGACTGCCAGCTGCTGCTGTTGCTGGCATACGGCCACGTCGACGCCGCAACCATCCACCATTGCCCTGGCTCATGGACATATGGTTGTGGAACTGCTGTAATATGTCCCCACAACGTCTGTCTATGACATTGGTGAAATTACGGATAGCATCCGCGATGCCATGCATACTGTCAGTCATGGCTGTGCGACATGCTCTCAGCTCCCTCAGACCCTGTCTGGTGTACCTTTCCATATGCGACTGTGCCTGCATGACAGCCCGAAACATAGCTGAGGTTGACAGACCTCTTTGGGCACGTCTGCCAGAGGCAGTACGCCCACGGATGCTCCCACAAGAACCCATGGGCAACTGTCTGTGTGGTACCATCGCAGGACCCTGCCCATGGCTGCTGTGTGGGGAAGCATGTGCCACAGATACCACATTACCCTGGTCAATGCCCACTGTATCCTGTCCATCACCTAGGGACAATGGTGACATAGGATGTACTGGCAGGATGACTGTGCGCAATGATGGGGTTGACGCAATGATTGGCTGACCAATGACGGACCCTGACACACCTTCCTGTGCCATTACACAGATATCATCATTATCAGTACCTGTGGCACCAGATTCAGGTTCCCTGCTGCAGGACACCAGAGCAGCACCAGAACCTGTGGGAGGAAGACAGGAAACACAGTTTACAATGTCTACACAATGTTACCAGTGATGCACTAATGCACACATGCACACGTGGACACAGGCACACATGCACACGTGGACACAGGCACACATGCACACATGCACACGTGGACACAGGCACACATGCACATGCACACATGCACACCCCGCAGTATACACACAGAGCACTACTGAGTTACACTAGTATTACTAGCACTATCAGGACTATTATAGGTATTGTTAAAACACACTCACCAGCATGGATGGGCTGCCTTGCTGTAACACCGGAGGGACCTGCAGAAATGAGGAGATTAATGTCAGTGGGCACAACTGTGCCATTGATACTGCATATGATACAGTGCAGTAGTACACCAGTTGCCTTTCACATGTCAGCTGCTGATATTGGCAAAATCACACCTGAACAATTACATACTATGTTGACAGCTACATACCACGGACACACCTTACACATGCATAAACTAACAGTGTACGGAACAGTCAAGTGTACATATGGCATATTACCTGCACGCGCCATGTCATGTTGCTGTGTGGATCCAGCCTACATCATGATGCAGGTGTGTTGCTGTTGATGTTCCGGAGCTGGAGCCACAACACTTAGGAGTAGCCCCTCCAGTCTGGTGAGGGGGGGATGTGTGGCCACCCCACCTCCTGTGGCGACCTGTTGCCTGTGGATATCCGATGCACGCTGACGGACATTTCTGATTAAATCACTGCAGTGATGTTGTACCTGCTCATATGTCCTATTATGCGTGCCAATGTCATTTACCCTACGGACAAGATCTTGCCACAGTGCAGCCCTCTCCTGCTGATTCTGGCTGGTGCGGGAAAACAGTATGTCATACTCCCGCACCAGGCTCTGGTGTATCTCTTCATCTTCTGCAGCAGAGTAGGCAGGATTTCGCTGACGCGCCATGTCCCTGGAAGAGAACACAAACAGGATATCAGCAGACTATGTCAGCAATATATGGCACACATACTATACATGATACTCAACTGTAGTGATATACTACTACTCCCATATGTAGCATGTGTGTGTCTCTTGGTGGATAAACAAGTACATGGCCAGATATCAGTGCTCAGCCAACACCTGTGCAACAATACTTGCCACATTCCATACAACATAGTAGCATGCCCCATCGGTCAGCACACTGAGACAGGTCCAATGCACAACCTCACTCTGGGGGTGCATACCAAGGTACTGTATGTGGAATGCCATCCACTAGTGTGATCTGGACACAAATTACTCAGCCTGGATATACATATCCCACCACCACCACCACCAGCACAGTAGACTACTTTGATATATATGTGATTAGACAGATATTCACTTGTTAGGACTGACATGGTATCCATGCAGCCCACTGGGCCAGTGGAAGCCACAACCCACACTGCTGACCCCTTTGCGAATGCTTCCACGGACATCCCAAAGAATGCATGGAACATGCACACACATTTCTAACCCAGACCCTATGCACAAAGGTTAGGCATCCTGTCTGGTGGACCCCAGCCAAAGGCAGATTGTATAACGATAGAAGGAGGCTACTGCAGGACAGAGCAGATTCACATAAAGGGAAGGCATCTGTGGTCAGCAGTGGTAATAAGCTACGGTCTCTCATAACAACATCCACGGCCTACTCTGGGAGGGAAATGGCCACGAACACTATAGATAACCACAATGCCTTCTTCAGTTATGTTACACATATGGACCAAACACCTCAGATATGCTCTGAGTTACTACACACCTACTTAACAGTCACCGAACACACAGATATTGGCAACATTCTGGCAGACAGGTTCAGTGCACGTATCCCCCCTCCTTCTCCCCCACACTTAGAAATACTTATCACAGCTGAATGTAACCTCCCTATCATCTCAGATGTCCAGGTGAGGGCTGCCTCAGCAAAGCAGAACACACAGCATCAATGTGACCTGATGGTATCCCTGGATGTGTGCTACGTGAACTCCAAGAGGACATACAACCGCATATAAGACTGATATTTAACCTTGGCCGTACTATGGGATATGTACCTGCACACTGGCATACAGCAACAGTGGTCCCACTCCACTAAGGAAGCACCTCTACTGACCCTGGGAACTACCGCCCCATAAGCTTAACCAGCCTGGTCTGCAAAGCTATGGAATGATTCAGTATGGGACACATATACAGCGATATTGGGTACCTGCAGACACTTGTTCCCAGCCACTTTGCCTTTGTGATGGGCTGATCCTGCCTTTTGAAGCTGGTTGACCTTTCAAAACAGTCACTACAGCCATTGATGAGGGCAACGCAGTCCATACAGCCTACCTGGACTTGCCTAAGGCCTTCAACACAGTACTCCACTCAGGCAACATAAACAAGCTCATTAGCTTACATGTTACTACATATGTCACATGATGGGTTGCACACTGGTTGACATACAGAATCCATAATATCGATATTGCAGGAGCCATGTCAGACTCAATGCCAGTCACATGTGGTATCCCACAGGCCTCTGTCCTAGGACCCCTCTTGTTTGGCATTTACTTCTCAGATGTGAAAGCAAACACGTGCGGGTTGTGGATGACAAAGTTCCCAGATGACTGCAAACTAAGCGCCATAGTCGTTACACCAGCTGACACACACATCCTTCAGACAGGCCTCACTGAAACGGACAACTGGTGCCAGGATCATGGCCTAACACTGAATGACATGTAATGTATAGTCATCCTCTTTGGGTGGAACTACGTGCACACAACATATCACATGGACATACCTATAGATACAGACCTATGACACATATGGAGGGTTCACAGTATGTAGACTATTAACTTGTTACTTTACATTACCTGTGTTTGTCGCAGCTGGTTGCGTTACCGTTACTACAGCTTCCTGCTGCTGCTAGCCCAGCTTGGTACTGACTCTGCTGACAGCTTCAACTTAGTTTGTGTACTGTGTGTTGTTGTTTGTGTTCTTATTTTCTTTTTTTTTTTTCTCTCTCTCTCTCTCTGCCTCCAGACAGCGCAATGAAAGTATTGCATGTGTGGAGTGTGAGTACAGGATGCTTTTGTAGGTATCTGCATTAGTCCATGTGATGCCCTCTGCACCAATTGTAAGCCAGCATTTGCTAATTGCATGCAGCCAGTTGTGTACTGATTGCAGTTCTCACTGTGATTTCAGGACAGTGCTATAAAAGGGTATGTGAGATAGGCGTTGCCCTTTCAGATTGTAAGGGCGGGGACCATGCTGGTATGCTGTGGACACTGTTCTGTGAGTGTAAAGGTTAGTGTCTCTCTCATGATTCAGGCTGTGTTGTAGATTCACATTTATCCATTCCTCTCTCCTGTTTCCTGTAGTAAGTGTGTATGCACACTGACACCTACAACTATATATATATATATATATATATATATATGTAAATATACATACATTTATATATGTACATTAACTGACATTATTACCTACTAGCTACCAACTAGCATGGCTGTTTCTGTTCACACACTACTATTATGGAAATCCACTAGATTTGACAGTAAGTATACATGACATGCTTTGTGTACTACACATCCTATATTCCCTTTACATTCATTCCTACTATTACATGATATATTTATTTTAGCACAATGTTCTTATATAACAGTCATGGCTTAGTGGTAGGTCATGCAGACTACTGTTTCCACGGTCCCGGGTTTGGGACTGAGAGTGGGATTTTATTTTGCTTTTGAACAGACTACAGGACCTGTCAATTAGAGTGACTAAGGCACTTTTAAGCAGTTGTAACCGGGTTAGCGCTGGTTTGCACGGAGCTCACGCATGCGCACTGGCGTTCAGCTCCGCGCACACCCACTTACAACCGCTTAACAGTGCTTGCTCTGGCGCACACCCGCGCTATTTTCTTTGAAAGAAATGAAAATGGGGAGACAGGAAAGTGGTGAAAAAGGGGTCACAAAGAGGGTAAGACAGTAGGGAAACAAGCTTGGGTTTTGCAGGAGGGATGTAGGTAAGGCCCATAGCTGCCCATTTCTTCATCAGCAACAGCTGTGCATATGTATGTAATTTGGTGTGACATTTGAAACCTTCCACCCCTGAGAGAGGTGTCAGGACAACAATAATACTTGTTGTACAGCCAATTGTAATTGATAGTTTCCATGTCCAGCAGACATGTGTGCGGAATGGGCAGCTATGTATGGGGCGTAATTTTTTTGTGGGTACAGAGTGCCCTTTTTTTTTTTTTTTCAGGTGAGAGTGGTATGTCAGGTGAAGGAAGTCGGTATAGCTGGGGAGGTAGGTTGGGTAGGTCAACAGACAAGACAAACAAGACACATACAGGGGTGGTGTATGACACATGTGGGGGGGGTTACACAATTGACGGGGACGGATGTTTGGATATCCAGAGCCCATGAGCCCACAGATGGCAACAGTGGAACTGATATCCCCACCCATGGGCAGTTGCCACTGTTCCTTCACTGCCCAGGACGGGGCTGTGCTGGGGCTGTGTAGGCCGGGCAACAGGCATGCCCGTAAGTTGTGCCACCTGTGCCTCAAGCTGGCGTAGGGGCCCAAGAACAGAGTCCCGGATCTCCCTATGCACCACAGTCTGGACGCTACGGAGGTGAGTGGTGGTTCTCCTCCGGCCACACTTGCAGAGGGGGGACGGGCCCCATCCCCTGCAGTGCGTCCACCTGCAGGTGGCACAGGGCCACCGGAGGAGGGTCCAGACTGGGCACTAGTGCCAGGTGCACTCGCCAGCTGAGGAGGGAGAGGTGGGTCCGCTGGAACCCGCCTTCCCTGTCGTCCTATGTTTTGCATTATGTCATGACAGTTTGGGTTAGTAACATACAATACCATTCGCAATTAGTTGTAACAGCATGCATTAGTATTCCCATTAACCAAACACCCAGATATTCACACCATTGAACAGCGAGCATAACACATGCATAATTTGAACAGCAATACACAGTCCAACAACATGCAGGGTTGACTGATGGCAACAGGCCATCAGGTTTGGATGTATGAACAGGGCAGATGCATCAACGTACATGCAAATATTTATGACCCAACAGGACAAATGTCCAGGGGTGTTAATTGTGATTGCACATACCAATTTCACGTGGAATGGATTATATGTGGTTATAGGGTGGGGTGAAGAAAATATTATTAACACCTCTGAATACCAATACATATGCTGTACATTTCTAATAGCTGCAGATATATACACAC